>NW_019386068.1:77178-105104 GCF_000671375.1 Centruroides sculpturatus
TGTTCCGCGATGAAAACCAGCTTTAAGCAACGGCGTAGTCGAACGGTGTAAGTAATCCTACAATTTTTTGTTTATAGCATAGTTTATACAGATTATTCCCAAAAAATTATACGTATTTTGGAAATGTTGAGTGGAATTAGTCTAGAATCGGTTAATTTTATAGAAGAAAACCTTTCGAACAGCCTTAGTCCGTAAAGTTCCCACCTATCGGGCTGCGATTGGCTCATTCCTACAACGTAATTTTCGGTTAGCGTGGAACGTATCTAAGCGTTATAGGGGGGTCTACTGTATATTGAAATGGAATGGAAATGGGGCACTCTCATTGATAGTATATTGATAATTTTATCAATAGTTAATAACTAAGCAGAAGTGCCATTCTAGTAATTTTAAATCACATCATTAGATTCCTTGTGAAAAGTTAAGTCTATTAGACTCCTTTCTGGTCTTGTTATAGTTTCCCTTTCAATTAACTTCCGTAGCAGACAGACACATTCAGAAGTGTGTGTGTTTAGATATAGGTAATGCTAGATTAATGTTATTGAATTATGATATTAATTTTAATCTTGTATTGGATTTTTTTTAATATTTATTTTTCAACTAGTATTTTAAAAGAAATTATTTAGGAAAACAGTTAAATTATGTTTATCTCAATAATCTCTGATAATTCAAGCTTGGTGTTCCAAAAGTTCACTTAATCCAAACAGCCAAATAAATAAACCACACAAACATTCTTTCTCCATACAAAATAGGCAAAAACACTTACCTCCTACTGTCCAGAATATACTGTATATATGTATATACAATCCCTCGAATTAAAACTTTGTTTATCAGAACAGAAAATCAGTGCCATAGGAATGGGAATGTGGTCTGACTCAAAAATGGAAAGTGGTTGTCATGAATACTAATACAGTAGAACCTCGATTATCCGGATTGTTCAAAATAAACAAAAATTTTACGAATTTGCTGATTTGCACTTGGCGAATTATGATACTGTTTATGTACAGTACATGATGGAATGCATAACTTTTTTTGTTTCAACAACGTCTCACCCAGCACAGTGGTCGTAAACTCTTAAATATATTTTGCGTCGTAATAAAAATATAAGTTGACATACGTATTTATAAATAATTTATATTCAAATTACATCATTTCTATGACGAAGGGCAGCGCATGGGCAACGTGGGCCGCCACCTATGCCTCACGGTTCAAAGGACCTCACGCCTCGAAGGTTTATGCATTACTTAAAAGCTGCGAACGCGCCGAAAAAGTTTTAGTCATCATAAAACGATAAATAGTTTGTCAAATTTTTATTATAAAATCCGTCTTCTTGCGCAACCAGAAGGCCTTTTAAACAATAGGTAGTCTGTTAGCGCTGGTCAGTAGTAGTCCAGATTCAATACAAACGTTTGTTTCTTGAAAATCTGATCACGATTTAAATACAGTATTTATTTTTAATATTACCAATATTTCATCGGAAAGAAAATGTGTTGTATTATCATTAAAAGACAAATTAAAGTATTTGTTTCAATTATCCGAATTTTTCCTTATCCTGACTACCTTCATCCCCAATTAGTCCGGATAATCGAGGTTCTACTGTAGTTATTATTAGACTAATAGTACTAATCTAGTAATATATAGTTCCTCATCTTTTCACTTATCAAGTGTAGTTTGAATGATGTCATGAATATTAGCTTAGAATTACCATAATGCACAAATCAAAAAGGAGGAGGACTAATGTTTTTTATGCTTAAAATGAGCCATCCAAACAGAAAGAGTACTATTTTTTTAAAGACAAAGGGAATTTTTATTCACACGACATTTTAAGCAGCATAATGTGACACTTGATACTGTTTTCTCTCATAAGTTTTTCTATATCCAGCTCAATCTGAGATGTTGCAAAGAGCTTTCAATGTGTTCGTCTCCTAACTGATTTTGATGCTTGTTTCTCGGTGCTTGCATTTTTGAATAAAATTGCTCATAGATGTAAGTGCTGCCAAATAAATTTACCATCTTCAAAGTATGATTTGACAATTTTGGAAAACTCTTCTTTGGTAGAGAGATCTTGTAAATGTCAAGGACTTTGTTACATTTTAAGCTCTACTTTTAACTCTGACAGCAAAAGAAATGGAAAAATGTTGGAAGGCATCCTCACATCATCTGAAATATTGAAAACAGAAGTCAAATTTCTCTTTGAGTTGTTAGATCTTTTCTGCATATTTGTAGAATTATCTGGATTTTCTTTTCTGAATGTTACAAAATTAACGTGATTATTGGTGTAAAGTTGAAATTTCTGCAGGGACAAATTGAATTCATATGTCTTGATTTGATCAAACATTCTGATCCTTTTGGATTTAGTTCATTGAGATTGAGATGCTGAGTAAGATTGATCAAAACTGCAAAATCACACATCCACTCATAATCACAAATTCTTTTACTGGCTTCCTCTTTGAATTAAGTAGAGTTTAGTTTGTTTATTCAAATCATAAACTTTCTTGAGCATCTGAGATATTGCAATTGCACTTCAGATAATCAGGTGCCTTGTCACTTACCAACTGGCTGATTTGGCAACGATTCAATCCATTTCATCTGATAAAATTTACGATCTTCATCTCAAGCGAAGTCATGGACTTCCCACTTTTTATTATATTTTTGGATTTCTCATTGCACTTAATGAAAAATGGAAAAGTTTAATCAGAATCAGTTGATCAAATTTTGAGAACACAATCTACATAGATGTTTTGCTAATATTTCACCTCAATAATTCTAAAGTAGCTATAATTGAGGAAGCAAATGATTGAATTATATTTGAGATAAACTTTTGTCATGAAAGCTCATATATATTCACAGTGGCCAAACTGCAACTCTTGTGTATCGGACCCCTAACCATTATTGCTTAGGAGCATGGGTGTGGGCATCAGCGTCCACAGAAAATTTTTCAGATGGACAAAGCTTGGAGTCAGTTAACTACATCAATAAATTTTCATTTAATTTTTGGGTTTTTCACAAGTAGATTATACAACATAGTATTGTACCAAAGCATTGCATGGTCAAGGATGTAAAGTTACATATATCAGTTTTTTTTTTTTACAACTATAATTTGTTTTACTTGATTCCAAGGAGGCTAGTGTCCTGTTTGTTTCCTCTGCAGATGCCTTAGAAAGGGGTAAATATACTTTGTGTGTGTGTTGTGTGGTTATACATAAAATACTTTTTCAGTATAGAATACGGCTGCCACATATTTCTGATACATAGTATATGACTCCTATCGTGACAAGGTTTATTGTGGCTTCCCTATTATAATAGCTTATTTTGATAGATTTTGAATTGCAGACAACATTGTTAATGGTTAATGTTAAATCACACAACTTTTGGTCTTCAAATTCAAAACATATAAAAATGATATTACTATATACAGTATAGTCTCCAAATAGCAGACACCGATAGAATCTTGGTTGAATTTAAATTTAAGTCACTATGTTACCAACAAACCTGATGGAGTTGAACATACATCATTACATAACTGGGCAGGTGCGTTACATTGATTGGGTGGTGTCTTATAGTGATGGATAGTACATTATTTGCATTATGTGTGATTATCTGATGTTTTTCTCATAATTAATGCATATCTGCCTCTTGTCAGATGTAAAAATTTTTAGGGTCTCTGTATTGCAGATACCTTTGCCTTGCTTGATATAACATAGCCTCAGTTTTGTCATCAGAGGCATATGTTGTTATAAGGAGGAAAAACAAATATCATGTGTGCGACAAGCAATGTACGATCCATCACTATAAATAAGATGCCATCTAATCAACATGCATTTGCTCAGTTACATAATGATGTATGTTCAACTCCATCATAGGTTCATTAGTAACATAGTGATTTAAATTTGAATTTGACCTTTGTTCTTCTTTACATGTTCCATTCATAGAATGCAGAAAACCTGAAGCAGGGCTCAGAAGGAGTTTGAAAACGTTTAACACTTGAAATCTGTCACTGGACCCTACTGAGGTTTTGAGAGGTGTATTATACACTAAGTCCAGTTGGAAGGTGGAAGAACTATTAGATAATCTGAAAATATTTGGATCTTTAAGTTAAATGAATTTTGGAATCAGAAGGTGGAATCACAACCAAAAAAAGGAAAGGTGGATGAAATCTCCCAATCTCATGATGTTATAAATTAAAAAGAAATAAAAATATATATTATTGATGCATCTGTCATGTCTAAGAAAAGCTGATAAAAAGCCAACAGTGCTTCCTTTAGATTGAATGATTGCATAGAAGCCTTTTGCCAGAATGTTGAAGGCGAGTCTGCTCTCTTCAGAGTCTGAACATTTAAATGACACCCAAATGCTTTTATTACTATGTGAACTACACTCACAATAAGCAGAAGCAAGATGGCAGAAGCAGCATTAATAAGCAGGAAGTCATAACATGAAATGTAACTAGATTTCTGGTTACCTTGAAAATTGGTTTTGTCAAAACAAGCATGAAGAAAACTGATTTTTAACTGGATTCCAGATTGTTGTAGATCATACAACAAGAATGCCATTTTTAATTTGATTTTATATTTTGCTAATTGAACTGAAATGAAATCACTTATATATAATTATTAAATAACATGAATTTTATTTAAATTTAGATAATGTTTTAGCAACAGTTTAAAAAATGAAATTATTCTTTGATATTATATTTTCCAAGTTTATAAAATTAATTGCAAGTAAATCCACTCGAATCATATCTTTCTTTTTGTGATTTCGTTTGAAAAAGTTAGTTACAAAATCAAAATTATAATGGTTGTGATTAAATGTAGTAATTTAAGTGGAATATCTTCATGTAATTATAACTTGAATAATTAATAAATTAAATATTTTCTCATAGTTATCATATAGTTAGTTTAACTTTCCATTACAAATTATGCAGCTCTTTAAATTTTGTAGTGATATGTCAGACCAGCATTTCTTACTAATTTATATCATCACTTACATGCACGTCATTCACATTGTTTTTAATGTAACTAATGTTGATTCACATCTGCATAAACAAAAAACAAAGCAGAAATTTGATTTTTATATAAAACTTATTGAGTCATTTACTTATACTACGATTTCTGTTTTCTGCTTATATAAATATCATTGATATAAATATTTTATCTATACAGGTACGCCTCACTTTATGTCAGAGTTCCATTCTGACAACTACCTTGTTAAGTGAATTGGTCAATAAGCAAGGCGCTTGCACCGGGAATATAGGATCATTATAAAATTATAAAAATTATGCAACAAATTTCAAATTTATTCATAAAAAGACATGCATATGTAGGTACTGTACATATTAACATTTGTTTATTTGGTTATCTGGAGCTGTAAAGGGTCCAGGTAAGGGAGATCCTGGCCATTCGCTAGTTTTTATTAGTTTTAATGTTAATCAGGCCATAATTTGACAAACTAAAAAATTATTCCTGAAACCAGTAAAAATTCAATAATTCTCATCTGAATACAAATTTTATACATTGTTTCGGATATCTTAAGACACAAATAACCTAGTTCTATCTACATTTTAATCTAGGTTTCTCACACACTAATCTGATTCATCCATAACTTATAACTATGCAATCAAACTACTAACATATTGCCAGACAAATTGCTGCTGTATGGGAAAAAAAACTACTATTTATCACATTTATCTTATCCTGAAATTTATATATACAGTATAATAACTTTTACAGTAAAAAAACTGTTATAAAAGTAGAGTTACGTCATAAAAACTGGTTTTAAAATTATCTAAAATGACTAATGAATCAGCAGTGTAGTGACAAAATTTATATTTAAAGAAATGATGTAGTTTAAAGAAAGAAACAGGAAACTTTTTAAGAAATATTAAAACAAAAAATCTGAGAAGCATTTATTCGAGATAAAAATAAATCCTGCTTTTATGTAGGTTAAGTCTTGGAAATAGGTTATGATTTAAAGAATACGTTATAACTTATCAGCCATTATTACATGTTTATAAATTGAGAGATTATTTATATATATAATTTATTATATAGAGTATGTGAGTACATACGTATTATACACACAAATTTCTCATGTATAACAATAACTTTNATAAATACATATTAATTTTAATTATATGAAAATAATCGCACAATATTTTATTATAACCGCATTATGTATCTTATTACAAATTTCTATACTACACGTGGAAAAAAAGATAAGATTGCTATTGTATATTTGAATATTAGTGGCGGAGTGGAAACGCTGTATTGTCAGCATCCAAAATTCCAGATTTGCGCATGCGCTTTACGGAGCACCAACCTCACCAGTTTAGCCGGTGGAAGCCTAGGACCTCGGGTGGCTGCTACACGTATAACGCATCCAATTCTATCCAGGACTGGTTCCGGGCTGTTAGCCGCCCACCCGCTAGATATTTGGCCGCCCTTGCCTGATTATGTGAATCACAAGTAGATTTATAACTTAACCCAACCGATAAGAATTTACCTGTCTGTTTTTATGATAGTTTTCTGTATAGTTGACAGAAATTTTAAAAAATCCGTTAAAATATCTGATATATTTATTCCGCTCTCCGATTTTATATTACTCACGGATTTCAATGTTAAACCAGTGATATTACGATTTTGTATCTTTAAGGGGATGTAGAAAAAAATGTGTACAATTCTTGTATAATGTTAAAAAATTAACTGTTACTTTGGTAGCATAATTTACAACTAAATTTAATGAATGAGAGGGATGAACAAGGTACAGAAAAAGCTCTAGAATTTATTTTCCTTAAATTTACGATTTATATATCCGTTTGTCATAAAAATTTGTCTTTACACTTTTTCCCAAGACTACAAATATTCAAGTACAAAGTAACTGGTTTTGACTTATTTCTACTTAAGAAGTAGTTAAATAATTAAGCGATTCGGGAATTGGGGACATAAACAAAACCCTGATGAAAGAGCTGAAATTTTACTTAAAGGCCTAACCAAACCAATCTCTAGCCGAGTACAGTGGGACTGATTTCTTCGAAATACAGTGGGTGATCGGTTAACGAACAGATCGGATAACGAACAAATCAGATAATGAACACTTTCGCGAAAGATTTTTATGTTCGGATAATGAACACCCCATAGAACAAACACAAGAAGAAGCGATGTAAAATAATGAATACCGATTGGTCTTCCCTTGTCTTAGGGCAACAATTCGAAACCTTTCGGAGCGTGGGAGACGTCGACATCGACGCTCAAGCCGGTATATACCGATCGGATAGTATTCCTCCGAACTTTGAAACTCTTCCTTTTAATTCCAGCCTTTTATTTTTCTGACAGAAACAATTCTTTTATGTATTCCCGAGACTGTCGGGTAGGCACTCGTTAAGTTTTGCGTCTGTTTTTCTTTTCAAAAGGTCAGAGTATAATAGCAAAGGTAGAGAGTGGGCAGAAAATGCCTAATGTTTCTGGGCAGTATGGCTTGGAACAGGTCTACAATAGGCCGTAGTTAAATCTTATCTAAGAAAGATACTGTATTATCAAGAAGACTCAAGCAGCTAAAGGAGTAACAAAAATCACATCTGAGATATAAAGAACATCAAAGAGTTCATAATGGAATCCGAAACGGATCTGACGACAGAAGAACGCCAAGAACTCTTGAATGAAGAACACCAAGAAACTCGGCGAGATATGTTTTCTTCTGAAAAAGAGGATTAATGTCGATATCTGTTATTAAAGATCTTTTGTAGTAGTAGGAGGATGTCAAAATAACGATCATAGAATGGCATCCAAACCAGGTTGAGGCTTGGGGATTTCTACAATTGCAATGCTATTAATTANTATTCAAATCATAAACTTTCTTGAGCATCTGAGATATTGCAATTGCACTTCAGATAATCAGGTGCCTTGTCACTTACCAACTGGCTGATTTGGCAACGATTCAATCCATTTCATCTGATAAAATTTACGATCTTCATCTCAAGCGAAGTCATGGACTTCCCACTTTTTATTATATTTTTGGATTTCTCATTGCACTTAATGAAAAATGGAAAAGTTTAATCAGAATCAGTTGATCAAATTTTGAGAACACAATCTACATAGATGTTTTGCTAATATTTCACCTCAATAATTCTAAAGTAGCTATAATTGAGGAAGCAAATGATTGAATTATATTTGAGATAAACTTTTGTCATGAAAGCTCATATATATTCACAGTGGCCAAACTGCAACTCTTGTGTATCGGACCCCTAACCATTATTGCTTAGGAGCATGGGTGTGGGCATCAGCGTCCACAGAAAATTTTTCAGATGGACAAAGCTTGGAGTCAGTTAACTACATCAATAAATTTTCATTTAATTTTTGGGTTTTTCACAAGTAGATTATACAACATAGTATTGTACCAAAGCATTGCATGGTCAAGGATGTAAAGTTACATATATCAGTTTTTTTTTTACAACTATAATTTGTTTTACTTGATTCCAAGGAGGCTAGTGTCCTGTTTGTTTCCTCTGCAGATGCCTTAGAAAGGGGTAAATATACTTTGTGTGTGTGTTGTGTGGTTATACATAAAATACTCTTTCAGTATAGAATACGGCTGTCACATATTTCTGATACATAGTATATGACTCCTATCGTGACAAGGTTTATTGTGGCTTCCCTATTATAATAGCTTATTTTGATAGATTTTGAATTGCAGACAACATTGTTAATGGTTAATGTTAAATCACACAACTTTTGGTCTTCAAATTCAAAACATATAAAAATGATATTACTATATACAGTATAGTCTCCAAATAGCAGACACCGATAGAATCTTGGTTGAATTTAAATTTAAGTCACTATGTTACCAACAAACCTGATGGAGTTGAACATACATCATTACATAACTGGGCAGGTGCGTTACATTGATTGGGTGGTGTCTTATAGTGATGGATAGTACATTATTTGCATTATGTGTGATTATCTGATGTTTTTCTCATAATTAATGCATATCTGCCTCTTGTCAGATGTAAAAATTTTTAGGGTCTCTGTATTGCAGATACCTTTGCCTTGCTTGATATAACATAGCCTCAGTTTTGTCATCAGAGGCATATGTTGTTATAAGGAGGAAAAACAAATATCATGTGTGCGACAAGCAATGTACGATCCATCACTATAAATAAGATGCCATCTAATCAACATGCATTTGCTCAGTTACATAATGATGTATGTTCAACTCCATCATAGGTTCATTAGTAACATAGTGATTTAAATTTGAATTTGACCTTTGTTCTTCTTTACATGTTCCATTCATAGAATGCAGAAAACCTGAAGCAGGGCTCAGAAGGAGTTTGAAAACGTTTAACACTTGAAATCTGTCACTGGACCCTACTGAGGTTTTGAGAGGTGTATTATACACTAAGTCCAGTTGGAAGGTGGAAGAACTATTAGATAATCTGAAAATATTTGGATCTTTAAGTTAAATGAATTTTGGAATCAGAAGGTGGAATCACAACCAAAAAAAGGAAAGGTGGATGAAATCTCCCAATCTCATGATGTTATAAATTAAAAAGAAATAAAAATATATATTATTGATGCATCTGTCATGTCTAAGAAAAGCTGATAAAAAGCCAACAGTGCTTCCTTTAGATTGAATGATTGCATAGAAGCCTTTTGCCAGAATGTTGAAGGCGAGTCTGCTCTCTTCAGAGTCTGAACATTTAAATGACACCCAAATGCTTTTATTACTATGTGAACTACACTCACAATAAGCAGAAGCAAGATGGCAGAAGCAGCATTAATAAGCAGGAAGTCATAACATGAAATGTAACTAGATTTCTGGTTACCTTGAAAATTGGTTTTGTCAAAACAAGCATGAAGAAAACTGATTTTTAACTGGATTCCAGATTGTTGTAGATCATACAACAAGAATGCCATTTTTAATTTGATTTTATATTTTGCTAATTGAACTGAAATGAAATCACTTATATATAATTATTAAATAACATGAATTTTATTTAAATTTAGATAATGTTTTAGCAACAGTTTAAAAAATGAAATTATTCTTTGATATTATATTTTCCAAGTTTATAAAATTAATTGCAAGTAAATCCACTCGAATCATATCTTTCTTTTTGTGATTTCGTTTGAAAAAGTTAGTTACAAAATCAAAATTATAATGGTTGTGATTAAATGTAGTAATTTAAGTAGAATATCTTCATGTAATTATAACTTGAATAATTAATAAATTAAATATTTTCTCATAGTTATCATATAGTTAGTTTAACTTTCCATTACAAATTATGCAGCTCTTTAAATTTTGTAGTGATATGTCAGACCAGCATTTCTTACTAATTTATATCATCACTTACATGCACGTCATTCACATTGTTTTTAATGTAACTAATGTTGATTCACATCTGCATAAACAAAAAACAAAGCAGAAATTTGATTTTTATATAAAACTTATTGAGTCATTTACTTATACTACGATTTCTGTTTTCTGCTTATATAAATATCATTGATATAAATATTTTATCTATACAGGTACGCCTCACTTTATGTCAGAGTTCCGTTCTGACAACTACCTTGTTAAGTGAATTGGTCAATAAGCAAGGCGCTTGCACCGGGAATATAGGATCATTATAAAATTATAAAAATTATGCAACAAATTTCAAATTTATTCATAAAAAGACATGCATATGTAGGTACTGTACATATTAACATTTGTTTATTTGGTTATCTGGAGCTGTAAAGGGTCCAGGTAAGGGAGATCCTGGCCATTCGCTAGTTTTTATTAGTTTTAATGTTAATCAGGCCATAATTTGACAAACTAAAAAATTTTTCCTGAAACCAGTAAAAATTCAATAATTCTCATCTGAATACAAATTTTATACATTGTTTCGGATATCTTAAGACACAAATAACCTAGTTCTATCTACATTTTAATCTAGGTTTCTCACACACTAATCTGATTCATCCATAACTTATAACTATGCAATCAAACTACTAACATATTGCCAGACAAATTGCTGCTGTATGGGAAAAAAAACTACTATTTATCACATTTATCTTATCCTGAAATTTATATATACAGTATAATAACTTTTACAGTAAAAAAACTGTTATAAAAGTAGAGTTACGTCATAAAAACTGGTTTTAAAATTATCTAAAATGACTAATGAATCAGCAGTGTAGTGACAAAATTTATATTTAAAGAAATGATGTAGTTTAAAGAAAGAAACAGGAAACTTTTTAAGAAATATTAAAACAAAAAATCTGAGAAGCATTTATTCGAGATAAAAATAAATCCTGCTTTTATGTAGGTTAAGTCTTGGAAATAGGTTATGATTTAAAGAATACGTTATAACTTATCAGCCATTATTACATGTTTATAAATTGAGAGATTATTTATATATATAATTTATTATATAGAGTATGTGAGTACATACGTATTATACACACAAATTTCTCATGTATAACAATAACTTTTATCACCATAAATATATACACAATTAAATTAATCAATGATATTTACTAATATAATCTGAAACACTAAATCTAACTTTCTGTATACTTGTAAAGTCTGGAGAAATTCATTTTAGTTTGTTTAGTTTAATTATTTTTTTCAGTAAAATTTAATGTATTGAAAAATCCAGTTGTGTAAATATAATAATTTTTTTTTTCTATTGAATAATGAGATGATAGCCAATCCAGATAAAAAAGAATATCTTAGCTTTGACTAGAACTTTACACTTTTGTTGGAATTGGGTTTCCCCAATACAATTTTTAGAATTAGACTTCCAGTCAGACAGAAAACTTTAGATTTCTTTGATTACAGGTAATTAGGTCCACCAGAAGACCTACCTATGTTAAAGATTATTAATTTCTAACTGATTTGTATTTTGTTTGAATTATGTATGTCTCAAACATTTTGAATACCTGAAGTCTGTATTTGTTTGGAAATTTACATGCATTCTAGAAAAATTTATAAATATAATTTGAGACTTAATAATTACAAATTGCAGAAAATATATCTTATTGCATATAACATTTGTCTATAAACAATAATTCCACAATCCCGATTTTTGATTAAAGTCAGAGGATCTGCCGAATTAGTGGGCTATAATAAGGTTAAGTTAATAATGAGATACAAAGTAACTTGGTCCAAAAGTAGGTTTAACTGTCTGCTTGTAGACAAATTACTTTGTATCTAATTATTAACTTAGCCTTATTATAGTTTGAAAATTTGACATTGTTTGGCTATTACATTTGTTGGCATTAGATGCAGGTAAAATACAAAAGATATGTCCTTTCATTTGACATGGTACAGTAACAAAGTTTAAAAATTGATACGAAAATGTGCATTTTTTACCAACATAGTGTAGTGAATTTCATTAGATGTAAATTTGTCATTTATAAATTCTGAAAGTAATAAATCATTTACTGAAAGTTAATGTACACTAATAATAAAACAGTAATGTCAGATTAACTCTTGGATTAGAACTTGGCTAATTAGAGGTATTTCTTAATTAATACATCATGTTAAATTTAATACAATATGGCAATGTAACTACCTACCTTCAGTCCAAATTACATAATATTTATTTAATTAACTGTTCTAGTGTGATATTTAATCTGGCTTTATTATTTGATTATTAATATAATTGAAGCTTGGTTGTCTGTATGTATTTAACGTATGTGCTTTGATGCAAAATAGAATTCAAAGAACATTCCATACAAGTTTAGATAAAGTCTGCAAGATGTATTTTAATAGAACAACTTGTAATATATAGGATGGTCCAAAAGTCAGTTAAACAAGATTTTTTAAGGTTTGTTAGAAATTTGTGTTAAGATTGTTTGAAGATTAGTTAGAAACTAGTTTGGAACAACTGTTTATTCTTACTAATGCTTCATTTGCTTCATTGATATTTCGGGTCATTCTGTATATGCTACCTTGATTGAAAAGAGTAAGAAATGATGTACAGTACTTCATTTCATATAATTTTCAATGTAGAAAAATACTGTATACAGTCAAATTTCTGAACAATGGCCACTGACAAAATGTAAGAAATGTGAGTTGTTTGGAGGTTATTTTACTGTATTTGCATTTCAAATAGAAATGTTCCTGAAAAATGGCCATCATTTAGTGGCATGGCTGTGTAATACAAATAGAAGATACACAGGGTTTTGAACTAAAATTAAGTATCAGTAACAGACAAAGTAGTCACACTTCCAGTTTTCTCTCTAAAAAATCTAAGAATATCTCAGCGAAGGTAAAGATTTAGACTTATCTGGAAAAAAAAAATCTGAAAGAACCACAAAAATAATTAAGTTTAATTTATTTAACTGCTGTAATTCACTATATTACAATTGAGGTAATCAAATTAAATCAATTATAAGTGATTATAGGCACATCATTTCTTGGAAGTGGTTACGATTAATAAATTTCAATTCAAGTTCGATACGTCTGCATAAACCATCTGACCAGACAAGCTTTAAATTCTGCTATTTTCATGTAAGTTGAATGTTTATCATCATTTTTCTATCTGGATACTAGACAGAAATTGATACAAATATTTAAAAGAACATTGAATGTGAATTAAACTTATACAGTAGAACCTCGATTATCCGGATTGTTCAAAATAAAAATATTACGAATTTGCTGATTTGCACTTGGCGAATTACGATACTGTTTATGTACGTGATGGAATGCATAACTTTTTTTGTTTCAACAACGTCTCACCCAGCACAGTGGCCATAAACTCTTAAATATATTTTGCGTCGTAATAAAAATATAACTTGACATAAGTATTTATAAATAATTTTATTTTCAAATTACATCATTTCTATGACCAAGGGCGGTGTAAGGCATGGGCAACGTGGGCCACCGCCTATGCCTGGCGGTCCAAAGGGCCTCGCGCCTCGAAGGTTTATGCATTACTTAAAAGTCGCGAACGCGACAAAAAAATTTTACTCTGCATAAAACGATAAATAGTTTGTCAAATTTTTATTCATAAAAATGCAGTTTCAACTGCTTTTTATTTTATAAAATCCGTCTTCTTGTGCCACCAGAGGGCCTTTTAAACAATAGGTAGTCTGTTAGCATTGGTCAGTAGTAGTCCAAATTCAATACGAACGTTTGTTTCTTGAAAACTTGATCACGATTTAAATACAGTATTTACTTTTAATATTACCGATATGTCATCGAAAAGAAAACGTGTTGTATTATCATTAAAAGACAAAATATTTGTTTTGATTATCCGAATTTTTCCTTATCCGGACTACCTTCATCCCCAATTAGTCCGGATAATCGAGGTTCTACTGTATTTAAAACAAAGCCATTCATTACATTTGGTTGTAGCATTTAATTAAAACAAACAGAATAAATGAGGCATATTTTAGCGACAAATAATTATATACATCTATTGCAATCACAAGTTCTTCTCAACCCTATTGAAATCTCCATGTGGTCATCATTTGTTCAACTTTTCAAGCAGCTTGGCCATCAAACATGGTGATGAATGTTAGCTGAAGTTTATTAAATTGAAACTGCTGGTTTATCAAAGGTTATAGTGTGGTTTTTGTGTTCAGTTCTAAATTGGTTAAAGTTACGCATTTAAGATAAAAAATTTTTATCAATTATTTGGTTATATTGTTTTGGCTTAAAATTCTGAAATTTATAAATTTAATTTAGAAAGTTTTATGTACATTTATTTTTTATTAATAAAAGTATCTGAGTGGATTTCAAATCACACAAAAATTAATGCATTTAACCACTTAAAAAACCAAAATCATATAAAGATAAGGTTATATTTCACTATTAAATTTAATTGAAAGAATTGAATAAACAGATTTCTTCAAGTACCAAATATAAGATATATTAGATTAATAAATTTAGTATGAGTAGTAATAAAACCAAAGCCAGAGGCTAGTTAACATATCATCCTGGCTTATTGCCAGACTGATCGTTATTAATGTGTTTTTTTTTTAGTTTTGTCATTGAGTAAACAAACGACTTCATATAAAAATCTCTGTATATTAATAATGTATATCAGCCAATATACAATATTAATACAATATATATAGAAATTTTATAGGAAGTTGTCTCTTCTGTTTGTCACCAATTGAAGGAAAGAAAAGATGGATATCAACTATACATTACTAGTACAGTACTCCTCACTTTACGACCTATCTGCTTAACGACCACTTGCACTTACAACCAATCAAGTTTTGACCTGCAGTTGTAATTTCGGGGAATCCCCTTTCTCAGCTTGAGTGTCGGTCAGTGGGGAATGGTGACATGCGCACTGAGCGTATATAGGTTTGCTATGCACTTCTTCAGTCAATTTCATTCCGACAAGCAGACACTGTGTAACCTTAATTTTTTTTTTTTTTTACATATTTGTAACCCCAAAATAATACAGATGTCGATGAAAAGAAAAAGTATGGTATCATCTGGAAAAATTGTTAAGAAATGAAAAAAAAAAAAACTATCGACCTTGAAATGAAAATAAAATCATACAAGACTACAAAGCTGGTAAAACGGTTAAAGAAATAGCATGTGACTTGAAATTGGCACATTTGACAATTTCAACGATTTTAAAGGATAAACTTAGAGTGAAAGAGGCAGTGAAATCATCGACAAGATTTGAAGCTATAATAACTAAGCAATGGAAAGGTCTTGTTCATGAGATGGAGAAATTAATGGCGATCTGGTTTGACAACCAGATGCAAAATAATATGCTGATAAGCTTTTTAATAATTCAAGCTAAGGCATGCAGTATCTTTGAGACTAAAGGCACGTGAAGGCAAAAAATCAACAGAATCATTTACAGCAAGCCTTGGATGGTTTCAACGATTTAGGCAGAGATGCAACCTGCATAATTGGAGAATCGGCGGTGAGGTGGCAAGTGTGGATGTAGAAGCAGCACAAAAATTTGTTGATGAATTGGATGGAATAATTAAAAAAGACTTCTACTGCCTGAAACAGATATTCTATGTGGATGAAACCAGGCTTTGGTGGGAAAAAAAATGCCTGAAAGGTCCTATATGCACAAAGAAGCTAAGGCAATGCCCGGTTTCAAGGCTTTTAAAGACAGGATCATGTTATTGGGAGGGAATGCTGCTGGGCTCACATTAAAGCCTTTCCTGATCTATTGCTCCGTAAACCCATGTGCATTAAAGAACGTTAGTAAAAACAGTCTGCCTGTTTACTATCATGCAAATAAAAAGGCATGGATGACACAATTGTTATTTGAAGATTGATTTTTGAACTGCTTCATACCCTCAGTCCAGTATTATTGTTTGAAATTGGGAGTTCCTTTTAAAATTATTTTCCTGCTTGATAATGCTCCAGGCCACCTTCAGGACACCTTGATGATCTACACCCTGACATAAAGATAGTGTATTTTCCACACAACTGTTTTCCTACAGCCAATGGATCAGGCCACTATAGCTACATTCAAAGCATTTTATTTGTGTATGACTTTTTCCCAAGCTGTAGCAGTAACAGAAAATGATGTAGTAACCCTTTGTGATTTTTGGAAATTGTACAATATTTTAGATTGCATTAAAAACATTAAATCGGCTTGGGACAAAGTGACAGATAAGTGTATGCAAGGCATATGGAAAAAATGCATAAAAAGTTTCATGAACAATATCTAATTGTTTGACAATCTTGAACAAACTGATGTAATTCAAATAATTGCAGGCCTTGCCAATGCACTTAATTTAGATGTTGAAGTGGAAGATATTGCTGAATTAATGGATTATGATGATGGAGAGCTAACAAATGAGAATTTAATAGAGTTAGAAGCGATGCAGCATTCGGAAGAGGAGGAAAAAACTGGAGAAGTGAAAAAGAAATGTCACGGTACATGGGTTAGCTAGTGTGTTCTCCAAAATTAATGCGGCTATGTTGGAACTTGAGGCTATGGATCCAAATACTGAACATTTTAATAAAGTTGAATGTGGGATGAGTGAACTTTTAAAGTGCTATAGAGAAATTTATTAAGAAAAAAAGATTATCTCAAAGCAAACCACACTTTCTTTTCGACTATTACATCCAGGACCTCCACCTTTGAAGGTACAACTTCTATTTCATCATCATCATTTTAAAAATTGACAAGCTTACTGTTCACTAATTTTATTAATGGTAATATATACACATTTATGATTTTAGCCATTGCCAAAGGAAAATTTATTTTACATGATTTACATATTGAGGCAGATAAGAGCCTACAATAAAATCAACTCTGCCATAAGAATATTTGATCATGATGTGTGAAAAGGATGAAGAAAGATGCCAAAATCCTTTTTTTTTTCTTTTGATTTTATGTGAAAATTTTTAAAAAATTGTTTTGTGAAATTTTTAAATGTAGCCTGATTTTTTTAAGAGTCATAGTGGAAGCTAGATTATTTTGGGAGTAAAATTTAACTATTGACAAAGGAATTTTTTGGCCTAAAGATAAAAAAGATTCATCTTGTACTAAAGCACAATTGTTTCTAGACATTTAGAGTGGTCCAAAAATTGGTTAACTGGAATATAGTTTTTAAGATTATTTTATAATTAGGAAATTTTTCATTAAGCAAAGGATCATGCAAAATTCTAAAGATTAATACAATGGACTGTTTGGTCCTTAATATTTTCTTCAGCAATGTTTTAGAATAAAAATTAACCATTTATATAAAGAAGTTGTAAACATGCTATATAATTTTTGATGACAATATTTTTATGCAATATGCTTCTTGTCTAGTCTTGTGTACAAATATACGAGCTCTAAGACGGCTTTTCTTTTTCACTAGACTTATTACACCATCAATGAAATGGAAAACAAACTTTAGAAAAATTTTTTATTTATTTGAGAATGCATTTCGGATAATTCTATCCCTTTTCAACTCGTGTTACAACTATGCAGGAAAAATTAGCATAACGGGTACAAATTAGTAAAAAATTTTTTACAATAATGTTATAAAATTGTAAAAGAACATACATGAGACTTACATGGACTATGAGAAACGCAGGAGTTGTGACATTAGAAAAAATATGGATGGTGATTATTACTTAACCGGTACCAGCTACAATAATGATTAAATTGGAAAAGATTTACAATAGGGAACAATTAACATAGATGTAAAAAAAAATTTTTTGAACTTACAGCAAACGTGACGGCCTGGTACATAGTGTTGAAAAAAATTATCCCAGTAAGCATGACACAATGTTGAGTTAACAGAATCAGAAAGGAGGGAACAAAAACAGATTGTTTTAGTTTACAGTAGAGTTTCCTAGGGTGGGATGGTCCATAAATTGTAAGTGGGAGAGGATGCATTAGGAAGGCATCCCCTTGAGAAGGAGGAGAGAGGTAGTGGGTGGGGTGGACATAAGGGAAGGGGGATCGAAAAAAACAGGTGTTTTGAGGGGTTAGGGAATTGTAGAAGAGTGGAGGAGGAAGGGAAAGTGAGACATATGGGTGCCCTGCTGGGTGCCGAAATCTAACACATTAATTAAGTGCTATTGACACCCCCTTCTGAGTTTCTTTTGGTCAAGTATGGATACCAAGTTTCATGTAGTTTTTGACCAATATTATTATTCATTACACTGTCTTTGTTTTTAAGGATCTCAAGATGTTCATACCACCTCCTTTTCTGTGTATGTAATTCTTTTTTGACAATTTTTACACTTTCTTTTAAGATTTGACAACCTTCATTGTTACAATGAACAGCAACAGCTGAGTTACAATTATTATATTTAATTGCGGCTATGTGTTCTTTAAATCGGGTCTTCAGATTTCTACCAGTTTCACCTATATAAGACTTTGGATTAGTGCAGTTACAGCTGAGTTTGTAAATTATGTTTTTTTGGTCCCATATATTAGTATTATTATTAGTACTATGTGGGTTTATCTTGTAATTTAAACAGGGAAACTTTTCTGGTGCTAAGGTTATACCATAATTATGTGATACGGATTTGATTCTTTCAAATAAGTTTTGTTCATATGGAATTTTAAAATATTTTTGAGTGGTGTTATTGTTTTTGTGTTTTTTAGTACCTTTGATATTGAGCCATTTGTTGAGTGTGCTTTTGTTGTAACCATTCATTAAAAATGTCTTTATTACATCTTGTATTTCCTCAGTTCTATCAGTTTCACTAGTGGTGCGTTGTACAATTTTGTCAATGTACATGTAAAAAATGTTTTTCTTTATGTAAGAGGGTACCTCAGAAGTGTAGTGTATGATACTGTCAACGGTGCAAGGTTTTTTGTATTTTTTAAAGGTGGTTTTGTTGTTAAGCCTAGTGACGAGGATGTCAAGGAAAGGTAACTGGCAGTTAATTTCAGGTTCTAAGTCAAATTTTATATTAGGGTCTATTTCATTAACAAGGGCTAGAATCTGGTTAGTGTTTATAATGTTACTGTCATAAACAATGAAACAGTCATCCACATAGCGTTGAAGGTTTTTTATGCCCGTAATGCTTGCAACCTTTTTATCAATGTCGGTCATGCTGAGATCAGCTAAAACGGGGCCTATTACCGAACCTATCGGGATACCATCATTTTGCCTATAGAATTTCCCTTCGTTTTTGAAGTAGTTGTTTTCCAACACAAGGGTTGTCATGTCTATGATCCATTGGTTACAGTTGTAGGTCTTCAAAGTTTTTAAGATTCTGTTTTGCTTTATCGATGGATACATGTTGCGTACATCAAGTGAGGCTAGCCTATAGCTTGGTTTAAACGTTACAGTATTTAATTTTTGTATGAAGTTATCGGTACTATTTATACTATGAAGGGACTTCTCTAAAACGTTTAATTTCTCCTTTAGAAGTAATTCGAGGTTGTAAAATATATAGCCTTTTATGTCTACTAAAGGTCTATAAGTAATAGGATCTTTATGAGTTTTGACTCTATAGGAAAACTTCGGTATTCTATTATCATTTCTTAAGACAAATTGCTTTTCAGCCGCATTAATAAGATTTTGTTTTTCAAGTTTTTCAAGGGTAGTTTTTAATTTCTTGGTGAGCGAGTCAATAGGGTTGTTAGTAAGTTCCGTATACGTATTTTGATTAAGTAATTGCCTGTAGATGGTTTCATCTTGATCCTTACTCAGTATTATTATTTGTTTCGTTTTATCCGCTTTGACAATTAATAAGTTGTTATCTTTTAAAAAATTTTTTAGGTTCTCTATATTACTCTTATACCTAATAATTTTGTTTTTCCTCTTTTTGTTGGTTTTATATTTAAATAGTTCATGTTGAAGTTCTTCTCTTAATTTGATTTTTTGTGTAATAAGTCTAGTGAAAAAGAAAAGCCGTCTTAGAGCTCGTATATTTGGACAATATTTTTATTACTTATTTTTCCTTCAAACTGCATAATATTGTAATATGTACTGTACATAAGACTGATATTTTTCACTTTATACAAGTGAAAACCATATTCGTACTATCTATATTTTACATATTGTTAATTAAATTTTATCATTTATATCCCGATTTATTTTAATCTGTATTACATTTAATTGTTATCTAATGTAATAACTGTTAAATTTATTATTGATATAACTAAAAAAATTAAATTATGTTTAACTGAAAATGCTGTCTCATTATAAAATCAAAATTATATCTCTGAATTGTGTAAGATAGTGAAAATAAACTTTGACATATTTCTTCTGTGTTTGTTTACGGTAATAAATAGCTTCCTACATGGCTGTAAATAGTCGTTTGGTCAACATGTCTGAAATTTTCTAAGATAATCTAATTGATATCGTAATGAACTAGCATAACAAATTTGTAGATAAACATGTTCCTTCAAATGTATACAAAATTTGCTTAAAATTTAAACAGTTAATAGTTATATTAACAATTATTTATTAAAGTATCTAATTTTTAGGTTTTATGGTAAAATATTGTTAATTTGTAAGACAATTGGATTTATATTAATTTATTTTAATGTGAAAAAATTTAATGGGATTGTAAAAGGAGGAAATTCTTTAAAAGGGAAGTTGTACACTTCTAACTTTTGTCATTCCTTATCAGTAAAGAATAGCTATTGTCGTAAAAATTATTCATGTACTAATAGCAGTTATAAATAATGTTTGCGATGGTTTTTTTTTTATGTCGAAGTTATATTATTTTAATGCATTATCAATTGATTAATTAGTGCAATATAAGCTGATAATTTTATAAGAAGTGGCTTAAACAAATGTTGGAGATTTTTATGGTAATTATTGATTAAATTTGTGGTTCTTATAATTACAAAAAGATAGGAAACTGATAATTTTTATAAAGTTTTTTTTTCCTTCTAAAATATTGCTACTGTAGTTGCTTGGCTGTGTGCCAGCTTGTGTTTCTATCATAAAAAAAATTATTCTCCTTGATTAATCGTTAGATTATTGTGATGTAAATTCTTAGATTTTTCTTACGTTATATTGAAAAATATATTAAGTAATCTGTTATTATTTGTACTTCCTGTAAGAATGATTTATTTTTAAAGTAAACACTATAATTTTATTGGTAACAATTGTCAAGGGTTTACTTGTATGCTTGAGTGATTTTCTTTTTTAATATGAATTCAGTTGTGAAATTTGTCTCACTGAAATTCTTTAAATTTGTACAGGATTATTCATCGGAGTTATTGACATTTAAGTTTTATAAAATTATATATTAACAAGAATTTGGAGGAAATTTAATTTAGTTTATCCTTTATTTGCATTTCAGACAGCCCTTAAAGGAGATTAGCTTCACAAATATTTCAATGGCTCATGGAAAGAAAGATGGTAATTTTAATTAGAACTACTTGAAGTTTATATAATTAAAATATACTTTTTTATATAACTTAATTTTTATTTTAAGGTTTCAGCTATATAGATGGTATTCCTATTAAAGTTATTGAAAAATACCGCCCGCCAAGAAAAGTCATGTTGCCCATTGCTTGTCATATTCCCGATCTGACACCATTGCTGAAAGAAGAGGTGAGTTATAAAATTTTGATTTTTAATCTAATTTAAGGGACTGCCATTTCACTAAAGATAAAAAGTCTTTTACTTAAGTGAACTTTTTATTGCTTAACATAAGAAATAAAACATTCACTTTAATGTGGATTACTACAAAGAATACAGAATATAATTGTTCTTGAGTAATGATCTGTAATGTAGATTATATGTTTTATTTATAAAACAAAAATAAAACTTTCAGTTAATTTAGATTTTAAGAAATTATACTTGATGCTGGCATTTTCATAGCTGCATTCTTTATCAATATCTTGAGGCTGTAAAGTTTGAATAAAATTTTTTAACCTTGAATGTATCTACATTGCAAATATAAAATTATTTTACTGCGTTATGAATACTTATGATTTTTCTAATTTACTTTTGCACTTTCTTTCGTTTTTAATATTGAAACACATTATCCTCCATTTTAACCATAAAATTCTGAGATTTATAAACATTAAACATTTCAGGACAAAACTGTATTGCCATAAGATCTAATATTCCAGTCTGAACAATTTTATTAAATGTAAACAAATCAAAGAATTTCAAAAATTTTAAACTCTTCAAAGAATATATTTAAACCAATTGACAGTTTCTAAAACATTGAAATTTAGAAGTGTTAAAACCAGATAGAGCTGGCAGATTTTGCAGTGCCTAATTCAAGGAATGTTCTTTCTTCTAAGGATTGTAGAGAAGCTTACAATCATGACAGAATCATAATAAAGTGATTTTGACCCTTGGGTATTAGTTATAATGTTATTTCATGATACCAGAGATAGAATTACAACTTTATAACCAATATACAAAAATTTTTGAAAAAATTTATTCAAAATTATTTAAAATATCTTCGTTTCATTTTATTTATGTTTGATGTTTGGAAAGGCTAAGATTGGAATATTAGATTTAATATGAGACAGTTTACTCTGAAAAATTGTTTAATCTTAATAAATTCTAAACATTTCAAACTGTTTTGAGATTTATGATTTATTTTTTTTAAGGAATCATTTATCATTGATGAGTGGATTCTGTCAATTATTCTTTACAGATGTAAATATACAATTTACATCTGTAAAGAGAAAAAAATTGTATATTTTGATACCTGTATTAGTTATTTAATAAATGTTTGATAATTGTAGAAACTAATTTAAAAATAATGAGATATAAAAAAATATTTGAAAATATTCAGTAGTATGAAAGTTTTAAACAAAACGTACATCCAAAGTATTGTTTGCAAATATATACACAGCAAATGCAATTTTTAAATATTTCAGCATCAAAAAATATGATGTTTCCTAAATGTTAAGACAAAACAGTTTAAGGGAGTTTCATACTAGTTTTATTACTTACAATATTATAGATCAATATGTTTACCTTCATTTCTGTTGAATTTCATATATTAAAAATATTTACTATAAAAAAAAAAAGTTTGGTTTTAATATAGCTGGGCAATTTAGGAATGCTTTTTATAGAACAATTGTGTTCTGTTTGATTTATGGGCAGTCAGTTAACTTGTAAACCAAGTTAGTGGATTTTTCCAAAATACTTTTATTTGAATTATCACATTTCTTTTTAAGAAAGGAAAATCTCTTACTTTACAGATGACAAATTTCTGAAACTGCGTTATTCTATCTTCCTCAGACTGTTCTGAATCATTAAAAAATAATTAAAATGATTTTTTTTAAGACTATCATGTACTTGATAGAACTTAGCTTCATTTCATTGAGTACTAACTGATTAAGAACAAATATAATTTGATTTTAAATTATGTTAATTTCTATCTTATCAAAATTTAAAAATTAAGATAGAATTTTTAATTTATATTGATTTAAAAGCATTTCATAATAAATTTTTTTAAATACTGATTTGAGACACTTTTTGGATTAAATTATCTATAATTATTTAGAAAAAATATTTTCACCCAAGCATTGCATTACTTACCAAATGATTTATCTATAAGTTAAAAATAATAATAATTAAATTAATATAAACAAATATAATAACTTAGTTTTAAATACAAGTATTGATTTTGAACTTTCTTTACAGTATGACTTTTCTTTGGAAAACAAAGTTTTGAAATGGACAGAAAATTACAGACAAGAAATAAAAGAAGTGGAAGATGCAAAAAGGAAAAATATGGCTTCCGAAACAGAATTTACGAAACCGGATATTTTGAGTGAATTAAAATTGCCAGATAGTGAAGAAAGGGTAATGCAAAGTGACAGCTGTGAAAAACAGACAGACAGTGATATACCTGTGAATGCAAATTTTGTTCCAAAATGGCAAATACATTCAATACTAGAACCTCAACAAGTTCCCTGTCAGTCAGTAAGTAATGGGTTAGAAAATGTTAGATTAAAAAATATTAATATTTCTGACTTTGAAAGTGAATCTACCAGTCCGTTTGATTATGTAGAACTCCAAACTATCAATGATTTAGAAGAGTTGAATAGTGTCTTCCAAGACATGAATGTTGTGAAACACAGTACGAATAATGCTCTCGAACGAAATAACCCTTCGAATGTTTCATTAGATGTAGGTATTTGCCACACGAATTGGGAATTTCAAAACAGATTTCAGTTCGGAAATGATAGAACTGTTATGAAACGCACGCTTTCACAACCCATCTTTGAATCGGCCGTGCGCCATCAAAATCACTCTGCAAATCAGTTTGTTGCCACATCGGTGACAAGTAACCCATGCTTGAAACAAAATACTCTAGAAAATTCTTATAAGATGTATTCGGCCTCATTGGGAAATCCACCAACTGAGGGTAGTGCCCTATTTAATAATACATATAACTTTAGTGATAAAGATTCTAACTGTTCCCCTTATTCTTCGTTAAGTGCTTCTGTAATCAGAAACTCTAGAAGTATTTCAGATTTAAGAAAAATTACAGATTTAAATGCAGAAGAGGATCACACGTCCTGGAGACCAAACACACCTCCACTTAAATCTTCTAAATCTGTTTCTGTAGATGTGAGTATTTTATTTTCTATTTTAATCACATAAATATGTTCTTTTATATCTAAAGGCTGGTTCTCATAATTTATAGAAAAATTTTTTCATTTATTATAATTCATTATAGATAAATGCAAAATTACTTAACGAAATGTTTAAAGTGTATTTTAGATAACTCTTCCATAAAATATATCATATGGAGGTAATTGATATCAATATATTGCAAATTGTGTTTGTCCATGGAACAAATATTTTATTTATTATGTAAGGGGTAAAACGTATTAATGAAAGATTTTAATAAAAATTTAGTTTTAGGCTAATAGTAAGCCAACAGTATATTTGTATGAAACTTTTTGTTGTGTTCATATTAGATGTAATGTAGTTTTCTATTTGACTTGAGTACCATTTTCTTATTCATTTGCAATACATGTTGATTTCAGATGAACTGTTTCTTTACAATAAATTCCATGTATGAAAAACTTATTATTATTCCAGTTTTTAGCACGTTCCACTATAGTGGTGAAATGCTTATGTTATGACTTTTGTTTGTCTATCTGATTTCTATGCACATGCACAATGACTTCACTTTTGTTACGGGTTATGTTCCATTCAATCCATTTATTGTGCATGTCCACGTGCATACACAACTACTACTTGATTCCAATAATTTATAAAATTTATTTTAAACAAAATTAATATTTGATTCACTTTTGTGGAGTGTGCTATTAGATCAGCTTGACCAAGCTTGTTTGATATTGTTGACTGGTCCTAATTAGATTTCAAACATTCTTTATTCATCTCTTTACTAAACTTATCCTTTCCATTACTGATCTAATTTTCTTTGACCAAAATTTTTTCTCAAATTCTTTTTCACCTAAATTTGAATGTAAACTCCTTTTTCAATCCAACATTTCCTTCATTTCCTTTTCTCTTGTAGCTATTAGTCCATTGCTTTCTTCAGTAGAATTTCAGAACTGATTATTTTTTACATGACCAAACTGCATTAAGTGTTTATTTTTCTTAATTTTTTCTAAGATGATAGTTGACCATTATTACTTTGACTTATGGATTAGATCCATATTGGACTTACTGGATTAGATCCATACAAATGGTACTTATTAACCTGACTTATGGATTAGATCCATAAGTCAGCTTAATAAGTACTGTATGATATATATTCTTTCTCTTACTCTAACAATATTTTTATCCCAGAGTACTGAATTTAGGGGTCCAGTAATTCTTGTTGAAATTGTATTTCTATTGTTCCACTTTTACTGTTTATTTTTTTAAATATATTGTATTTGTTACACCAGAAAATTATGATATTAAGATAGATCATTTTCAGACATTGCACAGTTTTTATCATCATTATTTATATTTGTGAAAATTAAAGGTGATATCTGGAAGTCATTATTTTAGGTTTTTGAAGCTTAGTCTTTTTCATTAGATATTTGAGAAAAATTATACAGTAGACCCCCCCCTATAACGCTTAGATACGTTCCACGCTAATCGAATTTTACGTTGTAGGAATGATTAAATACATGAGCCAATCGCAGCCCGATAGGTGTGAACTTTACGGACTAAGGCTGTTTGAAAGGTTTTTTTTCTATAAAATTAATTGATTCTAGACTAATTCCACTCAACATTTCCAAAACACGTATAATTTTTTGGGAATAATCTGTATAAACTATGCTATAAGCAAAAAATTATATTATTATTATTATTAATTGAAGGAGGGGAGGTCCTCCAGATATCACTCAAAGGTACAACCTGGAGGTTGGAAAGTTCGGAAGGAAGAGTGAGGGTTATGAAGAATAGGGGATGAGGTTGGGACAGGTAAAGTTGAGAACACATAGCGCTTGCATTTATTAAACCAATAAGCAAATACAGTGGTATANTTTTATATTAGGGTCTATTTCATTAACAAGGGCTAGAATCTGGTTAGTGTTTATAATGTTACTGTCATAAACAATGAAACAGTCATCCACATAGCGTTGAAGGTTTTTTATGCCCGTAATGCTTGCAACCTTTTTATCAATGTCGGTCATGCTGAGATCAGCTAAAACGGGGCCTATTACCGAACCTATCGGGATACCATCATTTTGCCTATAGAATTTCCCTTCGTTTTTGAAGTAGTTGTTTTCCAACACAAGGGTTGTCATGTCTATGATCCATTGGTTACAGTTGTAGGTCTTCAAAGTTTTTAAGATTCTGTTTTGCTTTATCGATGGATACATGTTGCGTACATCAAGTGAGGCTAGCCTATAGCTTGGTTTAAACGTTACAGTATTTAATTTTTGTATGAAGTTATCGGTACTATTTATACTATGAAGGGACTTCTCTAAAACGTTTAATTTCTCCTTTAGAAGTAATTCAAGGTTGTAAAATATATAGCCTTTTATGTCTACTAAAGGTCTATAAGTAATAGGATCTTTATGAGTTTTGACTCTATAGGAAAACTTCGGTATTCTATTATCATTTCTTAAGACAAATTGCTTTTCAGCCGCATTAATAAGATTTTGTTTTTCAAGTTTTTCAAGGGTAGTTTTTAATTTCTTGGTGAGCGAGTCAATAGGGTTGTTAGTAAGTTCCGTATACGTATTTTGATTAAGTAATTGCCTGTAGATGGTTTCATCTTGATCCTTACTCAGTATTATTATTTGTTTCGTTTTATCCGCTTTGACAATTAATAAGTTGTTATCTTTTAAAAAATTTTTTAGGTTCTCTATATTACTCTTATACCTAATAATTTTGTTTTTCCTCTTTTTGTTGGTTTTATATTTAAATAGTTCATGTTGAAGTTCTTCTCTTAATTTGATTTTTTGTGTAATAAGTCTAGTGAAAAAGAAAAGCCGTCTTAGAGCTCGTATATTTGGACAATATTTTTATTACTTATTTTTCCTTCAAACTGCATAATATTGTAATATGTACTGTACATAAGACTGATATTTTTCACTTTATACAAGTGAAAACCATATTCGTACTATCTATATTTTACATATTGTTAATTAAATTTTA
>NW_019386069.1:0-30948 GCF_000671375.1 Centruroides sculpturatus
ATATTTATTTTGTTTGTACAAAATATAAAAATAATTTTTAACGATGCAATAGTCTTCGTTAGGCTTAACATCGACGAAAATTCAACGCGGAGCGACACGCAACGGAAAAAAATTTCAACACAGGATAAATTAATATATTTTTCGTACATAATTGGTTATCCGAAAATAAGTTATCCGAACAACCCCAGTCCCCAATTGATTCGGATAAACGACGCTCTACTGTATTAAATTTTAAAGCTGTTTTAACCTATAGAATTTTCATTCGACTAATTGCGTACTGTCAGTGCCAGCGATAAACTGGAAACTCTACGGTTATGTCGGCACCCTCCCTACTACTCTCTGCACAGTACCTTTTCCATCTTGAACACAATTTTCAAGAGGGAGTATAGCAGTGTTTTGAAATTCACAATTGTGTATATTACTACAACTGTTAAGAAACATTGCTTTATATAAATTTTATATGAATTTAAATGATACAAATTGATCTTTTGATTTCATGTGTTAATACGCAATTTTAGTATTATTCTCGGATGTATCAAACTATAATTAACATATGATATTTTCTGTAACAATGATTTAAATTGTGTGTTATACGTGTATGATTTGACGGCATTTATATCAAAATTTTCGTAATGAACTTATCCCTTAAAGATCCGATATTCCCGGATATCTGCAATATATTTTATGTGTAAATTGTAAAATATCATATTAAAATGCATTAAATTTTAGAATTAAAATTTATTACTGAAAAACAAGGCACATTAAATTGGCTGTAATGTTACTTTTAATAAGGTTGTATATAATTGGGCAGTCCACATTCTTGAGGATACCTCGTATAAGACGAAATCTTTTTCTTTCTGTTACTGACTTTAGTCACTGGTTAATCAACGTAATATCATGTTTTAAAAGTTATAGTGAACCTTCAGAAGAGAAAAAGTTAAGCTTATTATGTGAAGTACGGTATTAATTACATTTTGTTCGTACTGTAAATTTTTTACTGTATAATGATTTCAGGTTTTCTTATTTTAGCTATTATATGGCTTCGGTTAAAAATTGGTACCCTTAACTTTGCTAGAAACCCTTCGTGCTATCATGTAAGTATTGTCTAGTCATTATATGTATATAATATATACATATTACAGTAATACTATAGTATTAAAAATTATTATCGGTGTAGGAGAATTCGACTACGACAACGCATATGAAGACCTGTTTGCGTAGAGTCATATTCACGTGTTTAATAAGGTAAATAGTTAAACGTTTTTAGTCATATTACAATAGAATTAAACTAAAACAAAGAAGTGTGTCTAATTTTTATATTTTACACAAAAACTATTTATGTTGAATTACAGAAATGGCCGAAGCAGAAGTTTCAAGTGAGGAAAAGAGTGTCGTAGTTCGTCCAGTTAATTACATACAAGTTGCAGTTGTAAGTCGGCGAAAAAAATTTTACTTTAATGTAAATAATGGACAATTGATTTGTGTCACAACTATTATTTCGTAACGAATTAAAAACTTTATTCAATTTCGTTAAACAAATTCAAATACGTAACTTCGTAATCGTTAGGTTTTGACTATGAGAAAAGTTTTTCAAATACTGAAAATTAAATAGGGTAAATCGGATACTAAAAATAGTCTGCAGGTATTAGTATATTATGTTGGTTGAAAATCATGCTCGTTTTCTGTAAAATAGGTGAATACATTGATTGTTTCTCTATCTGACGTGCAGAATTCTATACACATGTTTACGTTTAATAAATTCTCGAACATCTTAAATTAAAATATTAGCTGAAAATTTTATGTTTCTTCCTCCTAATACTTCAGATAGTTTGATAATGACTCTAACTGTAATCGATCTAAAATAATAGAGTAAGCTTTTATAGAGGGTGTACTCATGTAGGCCAACTGTTCGCCAACAATCTCACACTTCTAAAGGTGAGATTATGATTTAGCAAAAAATTCTATCTCGTTTTTATGAATTTGTTTTCCAGAAAATACTATTATTTTGCTTGTTTATGTTAAATTTGGTATAATGAGAAAACACCAGTTCAGTCAGGTATTTTCCAATATAATTTATTTATACATTCTCAGCTTCCAGAACATTTATTCGCTATTATTTTTCTTATCGAACTTCACAATGATAACAGAAAAAACTTATATTTAACTTTTATTTATGCCTTTCGGTGGGTATTCTCACAATAGAACAGTGTAGTGATGAAAAATGATTTCAGATTCTAATCGAGTGCCTTCGTAACGTGGTTGCATAATAAGTAGTGCATTAATATTAAATACAGTTAATATTTTTAATTTAACTTTTTATAAACTATACTGTAGACAAGTTTAAAAAGTATAATGTATATTATTTAACAGGAAACGGACGGAGTGACGCAGAAAGAAAATATATTTAAAGACCTATTAAAAGGTAGATGCTTGTGAATCTTTTATTTTATAAATTAAATTTTTAAATTGTTATATTTTAATATTTTTTACGGAGATGATTGTTAAAATTATCTTAAGCGCATAGCCGAACGATCGCCTTAATTACTCGGGTTACATATTCGCTATTTTTAAGTGAATAGTGTGGCTATGTATCTATCTATGCATGCGGAAGCCACACTATTTAATAATAGTTACTGTTGTCTAATTATTTTGTTAATTTAACTAAAGTATAATATAGATTTCATATTGATTTCAGTGGAAAATGCTAATGAATACAGGATGATGCTGAAAAAGTGTACACATATTCATATTGGACCGAAAATAGAAATTCATTCCGATGAAACAAAGACAAGATCCTTAAAGAAAGAAGAGGACGAAAGGAATGGTAAGTGCGTGTCTTTACGTAAACATACAAGAGAAACATTATTATAATTCTATTTTCTGTTATTTTGTGGCGAGAGTAAATATTTGTAAGTAATTTATCATATTAAACATTACGTGAATTGCTTAATTATATAAAGTGAATTTACAGTAATGAAAAAGCTGTAATTTGTACAGTTTTAGTTTATGGTTCATTGTAAAATTTTCTATTAATATGATTATATATAAATTAATTTATAATTACAAAAAGTAGTTAAATTTATTCATTAAGTATCTTTGAATAAGTTTATACTCAGTATTTTGTCATTTAATAAAATATCCATTTTCATCTCACTTTGTTTATATAAAAAATATTCACAGTAACGTAAAAGATTCAAACAGTAGATTCATTTTTCATTAGTTTAGAATTCTAAATTAAATTTTTCTTTACTTGTTCTTTACTATTTCAAGGTAATTTGATGAGTAGAATATGATATAGGCATTGACAATTTCCAGTTAAATGGCATTATTTCATCTATTAGTAAAACACTGATGGAAAGCGCGGGTTAACAGCTACAAATAAGGCTCATTATTGATGAACCAATTTGGTTTATCAATTTTCTTGCATACGTTTTGTTATTGTATGCTCATAGACAAATTCTGTAATATGCAGTAATGTAATAGTAATCATCATCAGCTAGAAAATGCCAGAAGAAAGGCTGAACCTGATTAGGGCTGCAAAGATCAATAGATGTATTGTATGCGACTTTTTTGATAAAGTAAAGGATGTATTGGCTCGATTAAATACTTTCGACAAGAGACATCTATAAAAGTTAAAGGCTGTACACTCGCTTTGCGTAAACAACAAAATGTGTATGCCAAAAAATGAGAAAAAAGAGTGCATCTTGTAGAATTTGATCACGTTGAAAACTTGTCTATTGTTTCGTGTTGAAATGCGCTAAATCAACTCATGTTGCCTATGATTATTTTAAAAGGGAACAGATTAAATCCTGAACGGAATGTAAACCTTTTACCTGGCAAAGAGGTCTAGATAACTGAGGAAGGATCAATGAACAGAGCAACCGTTCATCAAATGGTTCTATCATTTTGAAACTTTTTCTTAAATACATTTATTGTATTAAATTAAATAGCTCTTACTTTTTACCTTAATTAATAAATTATTTGTTTAGGGCTCTTTCGTATGGGTATCATTTGAAACTCCTGTTTGAAATACAGTCTATTACATAAATTTTGGAAAATATATTATTACAGAAAACTTTTCGAATGTTGCTAATTTTAATTTCATATTTCTGCAAGTGAACGTCTTAGTATGTTGCAGTACAACTTTCAGAATTTTTATATTAATAGTGAAAATACAAAATGTCTTTAATCGTTAGATGTATCTTATTTGAAAAATGTACTGTACAATAATTTATTATAAGTTCGAAAAAAATACAATCGTATAATATATTAGTTTTCGTTTGGCAAAGAAAAATGGCTTTATGAAGTGTATTCGAAGCATACATGAACTTACAAAACTTTGATGATTTAATGGACAGCAAGTTAACCAGCTGATAGAGGCTAGGGCAGTATAACTGCGCTTGTAAAATGCTTCTACCAGGAATACAGTATACCGAAATTCTTTCGGTCTTATGGAATTGGCAATAGCATAGCCGTACAAATTGCAGGAGTAGAATCAAAATGACTATTGCAAACAGGTGAATTTTGGCATATTCTAAATATATAAACACTTACAGGAAAAGTATTATAAAATCCTTTTCATCAGTCGACATGGCGAACTATAATACGCTCCCATCTTAGTACAGTATACATACTTATAATGAATGATTCAAGTGTGAGCAATGAACGTCTATAACTGAACTGAAAATGATATCAGATCTGAGTATAAAATGAGAAATTGTGTTTCTGAACTAAAACACTGGCGTATGTATTAGCATTAGGCAGGCCATGAGTGACACGATATAAAAGACAATTTCGGCCAGTTTCTGGTGCAGAATAATGGAATCTAAGTCACACACCTAAAAAAACAAACTTGGTCTTTCTTTCTATGGGTTATGTGAATGAAAACAGCACAAAATCGCTTTACACGTTGCCGGGCATTTCTAGAACGGACAGATTGGAGTAGATGGTCCATAGAAGTAGGAACTACCAGAAAATAAAGTTCTTTCTCTGATTGTCTGTTTTTTAAGTGTGAAAATAGGCGGCCGAGATGAACAACATGGTCTGCTTGCCGCAAGGAAGCTGCCATATTTTATTCTGCGATACCTAACTGCCTGATGGCGAAATTGAAAATTTTGCTGTTGTTACAAAGCGTGTTCTACAACACGACATATAAATCGTCTTCCTAGTATACTCCAATATTGTACAATAATGCGATTAAAATTATGAAACCCGGCGGATGACCTTCTCTACCTGTAGGATGGTGTCCATTCAATCATTAATTAAGTCGATGCACTAGCAAAAGCTGTTCGCAGTTTCTAATAGAATTGAGTTCGTTGTTAAAATTCAATTGGTCGAATTTAAGAAACATTTTGTAATTTCGCGTATTTTGACACGAGAAAATTCGAAATAGAAAAAAAAAATTTGTCCACGATTTCGTTTTAAACATTGAAGAAAGCTATCAGGAAAGACTACAATATATTTGTACTGTACGTTCTTTTTTATACCAGTAGCAAATTAACGTTGTATTTGGTTCCTCAAACTAATGTTGTTAGCAAACTAATATAAAGGGAGATTCAAGCAAATTTGCATATGTTTATTACTTTAGAAAGTACTGAATGATCACTATTCATTTCGGATGCTTAGCGACATATGATATGATATACTGCTGATATTGATTGGAATTTTTAGGATAAAAACAGATTAAATTCTCTTATAATTCTTGATTTTTGCAAATAAAATAAATAGAATATACACGATATTTAATTAATTATTTCCCCCTTTTTTTCCTCTTATAGAAATGTTCAACAGTTGCTGCCAAATATTGAAAACTAAATATATGACCTACTTCTCCTACATGAGGTCTTTTTTATGGGAAGGCGAGAGGAACGACTTTCCATTAAAGGATTATTTCGTAGAATTGACTGTACAGAAGGCAGATTTATTTGGAAAAAACAGCGGAGATAAAATAAGCTTGAATGAGGTATTTTCCATACAACAAGATGGACACCAAACTATTTTAGTAACAGGGGATCCCGGTTATGGCAAATCTACTCTTTGCAAGAAAGTTCTGTACGATTGGGCAACCACGAATTATCTTAAACACTTCGATTTAACTTTTATTGTAATTTTAAGAGAATTAGGCAATAAATGTGTGAAGGATGTAATACTGGACAACATGCATGAACACGCAACAACTGACAGTGATTTGCATCTACAATATAAACGACTGAATATTTTAGTGATTTTGGATGGGTTCGATGAGATTGTAGAAAAATACAAAATTATAAAATTTATAAGAGAGGAATCTTTTTATATTTCCCGTCGAATGACGATTGTGGTTACCAGTCGACCTCAAGCAGCAGAAGACATCAGAGAAGACATGAAGATGAGATTTTCCATAGAAGGGTTTTCTCCAGAATATCAAGAGAAATATATTAAATTAATGTTTAGAGAAGACAAGAGAAAAGCAACAGAACTGTCTTCAGTTCTAAAAGAAATCGACTTTTACAGAAAAATGGCGGAATGCCCGCTGATGTTACACATGTTGTGTTGTCTTTATCACAATGGAAAGATGACAGAAGTTGAAACAATAACTGATTTATACATCCGAATATTTATTCTTGTAACCGAACGTTATGTTAGAAAAACAAATCAGCAGAACAAGTTTAAAAGAGGAAAATATTTTGTGGGAGAAAATTTGCTAATGAAATTGGGAGAAGTTCACTTTATCACCTCAGAACGATTGAGGAATTGTTTTCCAAATGAAGAAGAATACAACTTTATTATTGGACTGGACATTCTGACTCTCGATTCCTTTTCTGAATGCGATAATATAATTCGATATAAGTTTGTACATCGCACATTTGGCGAATTTCTATCAGCATTATCAATGTACGTCAGTTTTCAATCTACCAATCTATGTATGTTCTCACCTGCTAATAGTATTATTGGTATGAAATTCTTGTTTTTGTTGGGATTTTATCAAGAAGAACCTTTATCCGAACGGTTATTAACGTACGTAGAAAAGGAAATGTTCAAGCCTTAATTCATGCTTCAAGTTCACAAACAAATCAAACTGACAAAGAATTGGGAACGATTTTGTTCTCGTGCAAAAGTGATATTTTATTCTTGGAAAGACTTTAGTGATTTTTAAGAGCTAGTGGAGTTGTATGAATTCAACGAGTTATATTTCTATTTTCAGGAGAGAAAGAATGAAGACGATGAAACGGAGAATGAAGCAATTTACTTTTTCAACTACTGGATTTTTCCGAATAATATGAAGATTTATCTTATACTCTCACTTGACAAATGGCCTTCTGAAAATAAATACGACATTACAGAACCTGTTTCACGTATTATCGAATTGTTTAATGTAACAGACACAAGAGATTTGGACATCTTTCTTATTGGTGTAAGTAAGCCCTTGGATGATTCGTTCGATAGATTCACAAATGTAAATTTCAATTTCAAATTATCTGACCACGCGCGGAAATCAGTAGAGGTAATTGAAGACGTGCAATTGGTTGCATTGGAAACTGAAGAATTCGTAGGAGTTTCTAACAGATATATTCTTTCTTTGAAACAATACGAAACTTTACGTCGTCATATCATATTTAAATCTGCGTGTAAACAGAATTGAAAATGTTTGATAATGTAGACGAATAGAAAATATATATTATCGTTTTGAAATAAGAAAATAGCATTAAGTCTGTTTACAAAATCACATGTATTTTTCACTGGCAAAGTTCAATGTAATGAAATGGGTAGGCTGAAACTTTATACAATGACAATCGTTGGATGCAACATTTATGTGAGAACGTAGCTTACATTAATGATTAAAAGATATTAGTGTTCGGTTGAAATATTCTTGTTAGAATATATCTTAGATAAAAGTAAAATAATTTCATTGAAGTTAATCATATAATTGTTAAGTTTAAAATTGTTTTTGTTATATTAACGCACATTTTGAACTGTTGGATGATTCCATTCACGTGAAATTTTGCGCCAGGTTTTATTATGGTAAAATACATTGTGAATTCAATAGTTGTTCCTTTTGTGAATAGAAACAAAAATTAAATTTGTATAGTTTTTTAAACAGTATGGCAAACAAGAACGTTTTCTGTTTTAAGTACTCGAGATATATTGTTTACTACAATAAATTAGAAATAAAATCACGACGTACCTTCAAATACGAAATTGCTCGCCACTTTGTGTCGTTTTATTTCTTATTGTCATTCAGTAAAACAAAAAAATAAAGTATTTTGAAAATGTGGACAATTTTTTTTGGATCTTTAAAAAAACTTTTATGCGATGAAATTCGCAACTAATCTAAGTACACGTATTCCAAATAAAAAACAAAACGTATTTAGGTATAAATTTTAATAACTTTCAGTACTTAATCAAACAGATAACAATAACTATACTAATTTAATAAGTACCTAACAATTGTTAAGACTACAATGTGAAAAAAGAAAAGCAAACACACACACGGCAATTCTCTTTTATTACTATTAGTTTATTTCCCCTTCTATGTTGAGGTAATTACTCAAGCTGGTGGTAAACGAAAGGAACGGTGGTTTAAACGTAAATTTATAATATATTTTTGCATTTCAATAAGTAAAGATAATAAAGTGAGTAATTGATACGCGTTCCAAAACTGTGTTTCCTGCACGGAGAACTACTTTGAAATTTTTCATGTGAAACAGATTAACAACTGGTAACCACTCCGAGACCCACATATTTCTGTACGAGGCTTTCCGCATTTCTGGAAAGAAAATGTACTTTAACTTGAAAAGTTATATTAATAAGAAATATTAAAAATAATTATAATAATTCATGACACTTCTCTGAACATGAAACCAAAGAAAAAAAAATTACAATTCAGCTTATTTACACTTATCTATTATGTTATCGGAATATTTTGTCAACAGATGGCACCACGTAACAGTACACTATCGATTTCCTGTGTGTTGCGCAACACTCACCCTTTCAAGGTTGGATGCGTGCTTTCTATGCTAGGGTGTTTCAATTGTTTGCTGTTGTTACAAACGAGACGATCAACTGGTCATCACTAAAATTGATTACACGGTGTTCATTAATTAACACAGGTAACATATTCTATTCGATATAAAGTCGGAGTGATGTTATTGACGTAGCAACTACGATTGTTTGTAAAACAACGAAGTCGGTATCTTCGTACGTCTGACGTCACTGGGAAATTACGAGTGACGTTGGATTTCGCACGTGTTAGCGAGTGAATTGATGACCTGTTAATTAAACAAAGGTTTCTAATCGATCCAAATGGGACGTAAATCTTACAAGAAAGGATTTTAAGTGGATTTTTAACAGAACCAATAAAAGTAAGCTATTTAAAATTTTCATAAAAATCCGATTATTACAATAGAAATTACTAATTATTTAATAATTAATCATATAGTAGATGCTTATGGATATGTGATAATTATTGTTATTATTTTTATCGGGGCAGAGTGCAAATTATCTGTTAAATTCGGCAAAAAATGGTGAAAATTCGAGCAAATCAAGAACAGTATTCAGGGAGACAGAAAAAAACACACAAACAAAAAATTGGCCCTCGTGTTTTTATTTATGTAAAGTTTCGGATCATTTAATTTCTTCGTTTCTCTTCATCTAAAGATCTTTAATAATTGCTAATATATATAATTTTATCTACATATTTTATAATTAGTACACGGATAACCAAACTTGTTCATATATGGACCCTTTTAATATAAATATTTTTTCCATTAACCTCTTTAATATTATATACTATATGTTAAGCAGTATTATTAATAGATATTTCCCTACCTTTATCTAAGAGGAGAAACACTAAAAAAAATTTAATACTTTAAATAACTGTAATTCTTTTTTATATTTCCAAAGTTTTATCGATCTCTAACTGGCCAATAATCAACCCTGTTAAAAACCCTGAATTGTTGCAATATGTATTGTATTTATTCTAACGATATGAAGTGTTAGATGTATTATCAGTTATTGTCAACGTAACAAGGAAAAAGGTGTGCTCACTTGAAAGCATAATCAGCACGTTGCTGGATAAAGCAGTTTTAATACAGATACAAATGCAAGATAATATTTATCTCATCATTGGCTCGCTTACTTACTTCCCGTGTAAAATTGCCCAATATTTTGTCAGCAATTCTCGCCCGAATAATTTTTTTCTATTTTACTGTATACATTAGTAAAAATTTAACTAACTTTCCTCAAACCTTACACAAATAAAATGAAAGTTATATTTATTTATTTTATTAATTTTTCATATGGATATATTACTTTTTCTCTGAAACCATGCTTATTTATTTATTTAAGTTATTAATTAAAATAATTTAATATTTTACTTATATAATTAGGCATGTGATAAGATGCTGGAACATGTAGATATCTGTCAGGACGTTCTAAATGGTAAATAAGTTTTTGTGTTTGATATTTTATATTTTAATTAATATCTTAGTACTAAATTACACTTTTTTCCTTCTTATTTAAAAACTGTTCTAATGACTCATTGTTAATTTTTCTAGAATATTTCCATTATTTTAATTATTTCTATGGTCATAGTATCATTTAGCCCTGCACATCGTTTGTTCGTCCAGGCCCACAATGAGGGGGACCGGATAAAGATAATCGGGGCCCGACATATCCGGACAGACCACCTCAAAAATTTTTCGGCGGTTGTTTCTCGGGGGAGAGGTTTTTTGTCCTTTAGTAGTCCTCCGGTATGAATAGCACTTGTCGAAAACTGGCCTGGAAACAATTATTGTAAAATCTTTAAGCGTTATATACACTAAAGGGCTGTGGAATTCATCTGTGCTGATGATCGGAACCCAAAGACTATTTAACTTCCTTTTCAGATTCGGTTTATACATTTACGTCAAAGCGACATTTGGGCATTCTGCCGAGAGGGATTCCTCTCGGGAGGACTTTCTACGGGAAACTTCACCCTATTTAAGTGCTTCGAACGTGAAGTAAGGCATAAAATATTACGTGCCTGTTGGAGAGGCGCTATCCAAAATATGGATATAGCAAAATCGAGGCAAAAGACGAAAGGCAAGTATCCGGTCGTCTCTGAGAGAGACGAAAGACTAGGGTTTCGCATTTTCCGGTCTTTCGCTTATCCCGGGATTCCGGGGAAAAAGTGAACAGTTTACCGGGATCCTAAGAAATCCCGGGATATAATTAATTATTTTTAATATATAAAATAAATCTTAAAATCGAATGATATAATTGTTTTTCATTTTTAAGTAACTTAATACGTCCTACAACCTCCAGAATAATTGATAATGGTGTGTAAAATTACCTTTGAATTATGTAGAAATTTTCACAAGTAGAAAAGATTTGTTGGAAAATATTGACCAAAAAAAACTCTTTGAATTGAGTCAAAAATTTAAATAGAAAAATGAACTTAGATCAAACCTTACTCAACACAAAATAAAGAAAAGAGTAAATTTTAAAGAAATTTGCAGTATTTCTCGGAATGAGAAGAATTTTCCGGGTTAAAAAACAATTTGGATCCCGGGCTCCCTGGAGAAACCCTACGAGAGACGTTGACCAGAATACAGCTTCAGGTTCGTCTGAGGGCTTGTGAGTTATTACCCCCGTTACAGGGCAGCTTTCACAAGTGTTATCGGTTCAGTCAGGAACTTACTTCCATGATGGTGTAAAAGCACAGCTCTGCGGTAAAATTCTGTGTTACGTAATAAAAATTCAACAAGAAGATTAGGTTCAATTTTGATACTACCACGTATATAATACTTGGTAATAATTTTTGAATAATTAATTGCATATTATTTTCAGCAGAGAAGTGTAACCAATATCCAGTAATACTCAAGAAATGTACAGACGTTCACATTGGTACGAAAATAGAAATCCATTCTCAACAACCACAAACAAGTTACTTAAAGAAAGAAGATGAAGAAGAAAATGGTGAGTGTCTACACTTATAACGATTATTGGAAAACGTTATACTTTAAATTGATTTCTTTTTACACATAATTTTATTGTTATACGTCGTAATATGGCATAGAATATTCTATAAAAAAAATTAAAATATATGGCAGAAATGAGCAAAAACAATAGAAATGCTTATTAAAACACTGAAAAACATCAGGTTTGACGTACTGAAAAGCATCTCTATTGCCCTCTTTTATTTGTTTTTATATTATTTTTTCAATTTAAATTTGTTTCAATAAGAAATCCAAACACAGTCAAGAATCAGAAAGTTTGAGTAAATCAAAAGGTTGATGTGTCATTAAATATTTTCATATTTATATTTCAATTTAGTTGATCTCTCCTACGTGCATTCATTTTGGCTAGATTTATATGAATATATGTTATATAAAGCATATTGCATAGTTTACGATTAAGATAACAGAACTGAGAATTTAATATAGCCTAATTTTTCGTCAGTAGAATATGTTACTAATTAGACACGTCCAAACCTTTAATATAACTAAAGGAACTTGACATTTGTAGAATAGCATTGCATTGCCAATGATATTCTCTTACAATCCACTAAAAGTATCGTTACGATATACGAGACAATGGTGCATTATAGTCCAGTCGAATTTTAATTTGGGAGACCGTGTACAATGTTGACTGAAAACATTTTCTTCCGGGAATTTTTGGGGAAATGTTTTCTAATAAAAGATCGGTTAGGGGCCGACGGTTGATGAAGTCTCATGCAATTGCTACTTTTCCTATAGATAACACTCCACCAGTGGCGTGCCGTGACATTTGATGATAGGGAAGCTGTGTTTCTATAAGAAGCCGACTTCCAGGGGCAATCAGTCAGCAATGTTCTAGGGTCCATTCGTATTCGTTTGTTCGATAAGCCAGTAAAAACCGTAGACTTCTCTAAATGTATTTTTAATTAATAGATTATCTAACGCAATTAATAAATAAGCGAGTTCAATATAATTAACTCTCTTATATTAGATTTAATAGATTCTATACGCCCTCTAAATGCCAATTCTCGCTTCGATAACATCTACTAATTAAAATATATCTATTAGCCGTAACTATCTTGTTATAATTTTCAATATATATTTTATATTGTGTACTAATGTTAAATTCTATTCTATTTTGATTTCCAAATTGCTTCAATTTTACGAAAGAATCGATGCGAGATTTAGGATTTTCGTGTCTTTTGCCAGCTTTACTCAAATTATTTAAATCGTCAAAGCCAATCTCATTCTACACACTAATTTTATTTGAAAATAGTAGGCAAGGCCAACAAAACAAATTTTGCATTTTTATGCATCCACAAAGCCATTTTATATCTTCATAAATTTTATCATGAAAATGTCGAACAAATTTTTTCTTTTTCATTATATGGTCTCGAGCCAAAACTTTTTGAAATAAATTTTCGATATCACAATTACATTCTAAATTGCTAGCTATAATATAAGGGCTAAAATTAAAAATAAAATTATAAAAACTTACTTGTTAAAATAAAATGTGTGATGATATACAATTATACATACCTGGTACAAAATATTCAATTGTATGAATATACTTTTAAAGAAAATTATAAATATAGTTTTGTGAAGAAACGTACATAAAAATAACATAAAATAGTCTTTACTTTTTAAATATTAAAACAATCCACCTAGTTAAAATTGCTCCCTACCAGTGGCTCGTGGATGGAATCAGAGACGGTCTTGGTAGGTGTGCGGTGCGGTGCATGCTTGCCAAATCCCGAGGGTGCCGATACCGGTTAATGTCTCTTTTGTCTCATCACTAGTATATCTCAAAGGACGCGACAGGGTTGTTGTAAATTTTAAACGTTTCTCATCATAGCTGTAAAAATCTAAATTTGTTAAACTTAAAAGTCATTTGTTTTCTAACTACTGTAATTCGTTTTAAGACCAGGTGTCCACGGAAATTTCCAAAATTTACAACTTTTACTCACTTTCATTGAACTGGAAAAATTTCTGTCTTTATTACATCTAATATTACGAAGAAATCAGTCCCACTGTACTCGGCTAGATATTGGTCCGGTTAGGCTTTTGTTTAAGTAAAATTCCGGCTCTTTCATCAGGGTTTTGTTTACGTCCCCAATTCCCTAATCGCTTAATTATTTAACTACTTCTTAAGTAGAAATAAGTCGAAACCAGTTACTTTGTACTCGAATATTTGTAGTCTCGGGAAAAAAGTGGAAAGACAAATTTTTACGACAACGGATACATAAATCGTAAATTTAAGGAAAATAAATTCTAGAGCCTTTTCTGTACCTCGTGCATCTCTCTCATTCATTAAATTTAGTTGTAAATGATGCTGTCGAAGTAACGGTTAATTTTTTAACATTATACAAGAATTGTACACGTTTTTTTCTACATCCCCTTAAAGATGGGATGTACGAAATCGTAATATCACTGGTTTAACATCGAAATCCGTGAGTAATATAAAATCGGAGAGCGGAATAAATATATCAAATATTTTAATGGATTTTTTAAACTCCTGTCAACTATACAGAACTATCGTAAAAACATACCAGTAAATTCTTATCGGTTGGGTTAAGTTATAAATCTACTCGTTATTCACGTAATCGAAATATCTAGTGGGCAGGCGGCTAACAGCCCAGAACCGGTCCTTGATAGAATTGGAATCTTTATATGTGTGCAGCTTTCACCCAAGGTCGTAGGCTTCCACCGGCTAAACCGGGTGAGGTTGGTGCTCTGTAAAGCGCATGCGCAAATCTGGCTTTTCGTAATCTGAAAATACAGGAGATTCCACTCCGCCACTAATATTCTAATATACAATAGCATTTTTTTTTTCCACGTGTAGTATAGAAATTTGTAATAAGATACATAATGCGGTTATAATAAAATATTGTGCGATTATTTTCGTATAATTAAAATTAATATTTATTTATTTTTTAGAGAATACGAGGGAAGCGGCGCTTCCCTCGTATTCTCTAAAAAATAAATAAATATTAATTTGGGAAAGCGGCGCTTCCAACGCTTCTAATGACGGCACGCCACTGCACTCCACTGCAAAATGTTAACTATTTAATTATTTAATTTATGCACATTAATACTAGTATTCCAGTTTCCAAATTTTAAAAATCTATTCAAGAGAAACCAGTTTTAAATCCAGTTTGTAAAACCAAAAAATTAATCGCTCGTCCATTCATCAGATTCCCTTGACATTGCTAATACTCCTGAGGAATGCACACCTTTTTCGTTCTATTAGCCTATTTTTATCACTCTGTGCACACCTGTAATTAATTAAAGCAGAATTTATTCTAATTATAGTCTTATTTGCTTACTCTGTGAGAGAATATATGAAAATGAATATTATATTTAAATATTATTATTGGAAACATTTTAAAATTCAATTTTATTTTTATATTATGTGAAGGCTGAAGTTTAAAATTAGTTTTTAAACACTAAATTTCCAAAATCTTATACTGTCCGTTGTTCAAAGTATTTTGATTGTCTTAACTGAATAAAATTATTTAACATAGGGAATGACCAGTAGTGTTTTTCATACTTTATTCATGTGTGTATATTAACTATGGACCAGATTTCTATAGAAGGTGGACGCGGGAGGAAGCCTGATTGGTAGGTTGCTTATGTGTTGCACGGTCGCCTTCCATTAATCCAATGCTACCCATTCCTCTTCTTTTTTCAACAGGTTTTAATTGTCAAAATTTCAATAACATTCATATATAATTATCATAACAGTGGTCGGCATTGCCTTAAAATTCTTAGAATTTTTATCTTGAAACTTTTCACGAATTTTTACTTATTCTTTTTTTCTTTATAGAAAAGTACGTCAATTGCAGCCAGAAATTGAAGAACAAGTACAAGACATACTTTGCTTACATGAGATCTTTCCTGTGGGAAGGTAAAAGGAACGACTTTATATTAAAGGATTACTTCGTAGACTTGACAATACAAAAGGCAGATTTATTCGGAAAGGAAAGAGGAGATAAAGTAAATCTGAAAGAAATATTTTCTAATCAGGACGACGACCATCAAACTATTTTGGTGACAGGACATCCCGGTTATGGAAAGACCACTCTGTGCAGGAAAATTGCATACGATTGGGCATCCGCGGATTACTTGCAACATTTTGACTTAACGGCATGTATTATTTTAAGAGAGTTAGGCGATAGAAGTGTAAAACAGGCATTATTCGATAACTTGCACGAGAATTCGTCATTTGATAAAGATTGGAAATTACATTTTAGGCAAATGAACATTTTGGTGATTTTGGATGGCTTCGATGAGATTGTAGAGAAAGATAGAATTATAAAATTTATAAGGGAGGAATCTTTCGATATTTCTGGTCAAATGACGATTGTGGTAACCAGTCGACCTCAAGCAACGGAGGATATCAGAGAAGACATGAAGATGAGGTTTTCGATAAAAGGGTTTTCTCCAGAATATCAGAAGATATGTATTCAGTTAATGTTCAGAGAAGACGAGAGTAAAGGGAGAAGTCTTGTTGAGAAAGTGGAGGAAGACGAGTTCTACAAAGAAATAGCCGAATGTCCTCTGATGCTGCACATGTTGTGCTGCCTTTTTAATAATGCAGAATTGGGAGAGATTAAAAGCACAACGGAATTATACATCCGAATGTTTACACTTATAACCGAACGTTATGTTAGAAAAACAGATCTGAATTGCAAGTTCGAACGAGGAAAACATTTTATAGGAGAAAATTTGCTTCTTCGATTGGGAACATTACCTCTAAAAGTTAATTCGATCACATCAGAGGCTTTAGTAAAGTTCTTTCCAAACGAAGATGAATATAATTTCATCATTGGATTGGACATTCTTGCTGTGGAATCTTTTTCACAATACGATAAAATCATTCGTTATCATTTTTTGCATATCACATTTCGTGAATTTCTTGTAGCTTACGCTATATACAACGATTTTTCTAATTTTTCAACTTGGATCACAGATCAAATATTGTTATTTTTATTGGGATTGTTTGGTAGTGATAAATTTCCCAAAAGTTTTCTGTGTAATTTAAAAGAAAAAGTATTCACTCCGAATTTCATGCTTCGAGCTCACAAAGAAATCAAACTAAGGGAAAACTGGGAGGAATTTTGTTCAAATTCCAAAGTAAAATTTTATGATATAGAATTAAATGAGATGAAACAATTATTGAATTTGTATCCATTTAAACAGTTGTTCTTTTGTTTCTCCGAATCTGAGTTTGACTACGAAAACCACAAGAATGAAATTTTTCAGTTCTTTAACGATTTCAGTTTCCCAAATGGTCTAAAAATTTACCTTTTTCTTATTAATATGACAACAGATCGGGATTATTCACACGATATTCGAGAGTCTGTTTCGTGTATCATCGACTTCTTTCGTAACATCAGACCAATCGATTATGAAATTTACTTTATTGGTATATATAATTTTATCGATATATTTCATTGCTTCAGAAATGTTAATTATTCTTTGAATTTAACTGAGGGTGTTCTGAAAGAATTACGTATTGATGAAGGCGAAGAACTGATTGCATTGCAAACTCAAAGTTCAGAAGGGACGTTTAACAGTTATTTCTTGTCATTGGAACAGTATGAAACTTTACGTGATCTCATGAAAATTTATCCAATCAGAGAAAAGAATTCAAAATGCGTGGTCATTTAGACTAATGTAATAAATTACTTTATACCTGTCTATTTTTAGAAGAAACATCGACTTGTCGAGGAGGATAAAGGTGTCAGGATTAAGGTGACTTAGCGACGGGGATTGAAAAGCAAATCGTATTATCTCACGGCCGGCCTTATAGGGTTTCAGGTATTTCGGGCCTTTTGTAACACTTCAATCTTACCTTCCACTACAGCTGACAGTCTTCACTCGTTATATAGGTGCTAGAAGACAGTGCCTAGGCCTTTATCTTAAATGTGTGATGAAGAATTCCGTACAGAAATAATTTTTTAATAATTTAATTGCTGGAGTAGAATTCTTCAGGAAAGTACATTGTCTAGGTGTGATTTTTTAATGTTATATTTTTGAAGTGAATAAAATTTTTATTGTTTTTTAATAAAATATATAATTGTTTTAATATAAGAGACACTGTTTCATTGCCATAAGTAAGCTCATTAATTATCTTACTGGTAGATGTCACAAAGAGAAGCAGTTAAATATAATTTATTTGGGGTGTTGATAGGGAAATTAAAAGAAAATAGGGGATGAAACAAAAAGCATACGTGTATGGAAAAAGTAAGGTATTGGTATGCAATATAACGCTAATGTAATGTATAGAAACATAGCATATATATATATATATATATGCAGAAAGCGTTTTAGTTAATTAATTTACAGAAGGGATCAACTTCATTTACACACGTGAATCCCATTTCTTATGGCATATTCTATATCGAACATTGACATTTGTCAATGCATTTTTTTGAAAGATGCACTTATTACACTTTTAGTGGTTGAGTTTTATTTGGCATCCACAAGGTACCAGCGTGAATCTGTGAATATCGAAAATAGAAATATGCTTTAAAAACTCAGTAAAAAACTATTATTTTGTGTTGAAAGCAACGTCAACGGTTTCTCTGTACTACAAGATTGATGGCTTTAACTCGCTGTGGCACTAGTTTTTGTATTACTTCATTATTTAAATAAAAATGATTCCATTTATTACTTGCTTGGTAATATATATTTATTAGACCCCACTGTTTGCATCTTATTATAAAAGCAAACAGGAGCGTAGTTTATTAAATTCAATTTGCTTTAGTAGATGGCTAATATTGGTCTGCATTCTACATTTTAAAATATTAATTTCGTATATTTACGTAAGAGATTAAAGCAAGTTATTCTAGTAGTCAATTGTAAAAGAATAAAAGAATTGTTTGCAAAAGTTCAAGGAAATTTTAGCATAAATAATGATCATATAAACATTAATAAAGTCTGGGGAAAGGTTCTTCAAGCTTGAAAATTGCGCAAAAATTTGCCGACTGGACTGCTTCAAATAGCAATTGATTGCTTGCTGTTCTATCAATTAGTTGTATGTTCTTTGGAACTTTCTATAAAGTTGCTATTGATAATAAATTATACAGGACCACTCCGTTAAAGAAAAAAGTACATTTTTTTCTATAATTTACAACGGATATGCATTTCGGGCTCCGATATACTCCTCTTCACACCTTATTTTATTATGTAAATCGTTAAAATTAATAATATTTAAAGTGAAAACTGGAATAACTAATCATTAAATCAGTGGGGTAGAACAAGTAAAACTGTAAAAATAAAAATATTTTGTTTACAACGTATAAAGTGTTTGACTTTTGTTAGTCAAAGTTTTTATACGTTGTAACAAATAAAGAAAGTTAAAACATTAAATCATTAAAATCCGATAAAAACAGGTGTGCAATTTTTAAATTCCATACCTATACAACGTCAGAGTAGTTCTTTGCACTTGGCAGTTGTACACAGACGAACCTTGCATTTGCTGCCACGATAAAAGCTATCATCGCATCAGTCTTTTACGGAGAGGCAATTCTTGCACTTCAGGATACGAAGAAACTCTCCAAAAATGAAGTAATCAGACTAGATGACTTTGTTCTTGTGTTTTGTTTGTTTTAGGCACCCATTTTTCCATTCGGCTTGCGTGCTATTTTTTTATTAATTTCATTAGGCACATTTATTTACGGCCAGTAATCATGGGCAATGTCACTTTTACTTTGCCGTATATCGAAATCGAAGTCATAGACATCTATTTTTTATCACTTTTTTGAATTACTCATTGTAATTAATGTGAAATGTCAGTTTCGTCTAAACGAAATGAAGATTTATATATAAAAGTGTCGCGGAACTCAAACAGTTTGAAATTCGAACAAATTCTCGGAAGAAATTTTTCCGCAAAAGCGAACTTTTCTTGGAATTCGAATACAAATAAATATAGCAATACTGTATGGTGCATGATGAATAATACGAATATGTGATGCCGTACTGTTGTTACATTATCCTTTAAGGTAAAATTGCATTGCTTTGGTTTATTTATTTACGGAAATGCGTCACATTGGCGGTTTTCCGAAAGAGATCTTTTATAAAAGCCTGGCCCCTATTTAGGTATTACAACGTGAAGAAAATCTGAGAAACTCCGCGAGGGCATTCCTTCGGCGAGGCGCAAACCCACGACTAAGTACCATTGTTTAATTTTTATCCATTGGTAAACTCAAAAAATTGCTTTGAAACTCAAATCCCTATAAGAACGAATTGAATTGGAATTACGCGTTATCATTTTATACTTATTATCTTCAAGACAATGTCAAAAATATACTCTATAAGATAAACGGGTAATCTTGTAAATAAAAATTAAAACAATAAAAAATTTTTTAAAATAAAAAACTATATATATTTACACTTCTATCTATCTGCTTTAGTTGACTTTTTTAAATGAAAATATGTGTTTCATATTAGTAGTAACTTAGTAATGATAAGTAATTAATTTAAAATAAAAAATATTTTTTTTAACTGTCACATCGATCGGATAAAATACAAAAGCTGTATAAAGTTATTGCTAAAAAAACACTATAAAATAAAAAGTAATTTCATTTATTTAGTCATTTTTACCTTAAAATTATTCAGACAAATAAGAAGAGAAAATATTTATTGAAATTTCATACAAAGGTTATATTAAGAATGAAAAATTTAAAATAAAAATTATTCATGACATCAATTAATTGAAACGACTTTCTATTAAAAAAAAAGTGTATAATAAAACAAAATAATAGACCTAAATATGTCGATGCAACTTTTCACTCCTCAGACGAACAATTGAAATGTAATTTGAATCTATGAAGTGTATAACTCATGGATTTGTAGGATTGGTAGAGTACATAAAGACGTTGCTCTTTGAAATTGTAGAACTGAGTAGCAGCTTCATTATATATTTCTTTATCAACATTTAGAGCAATGTATGGAATTTCCTTTTCGGTTTTATCCGATATAAAAGAAATCTGTACATTTTTCAAATCTTCGAAGCAATAAATTTTGCCATACGCAACGAAACCATATCGTATCAGGCAAATTGCATTATCAACAATTTGCTTGGACAAAATTTCTAAATTCTCCGGATCGATTTGAAGAGCCTCGTGAATCACGTGCAAACGAGGATCTATTACGTTAAATACCCAAATACTGTCCTCGTCTATGCAAAAAGAAAAGAAATCAACACGTGGAATATGAAAAATTTTATCTCCTATTTTGGATTCCCAAGTCTGGAAGTTGTATTTGAAAATTTTGTGTTCGAAATCGTATCGACCGTAATAACTTCCATTGTATACGATTCCCCAATCTGTCATTGTTTCAGGAAAACGAAATTCCTTAAGAATTTCATAAGTTCCGTTTTCATTTAATCTATATTCTTGTATAACAGGTTTTTCTCTTTCCTTCAGCCAAATGTCAAAATTTCCTTCAGAATTCTCTTCAAACTGTGCGAAAGCGAGTCTTCGGCTCACATTAAATAATGGAAATGGAAAAATCTGGTAATCTGTAACGTTGTCCAGAATGCAATCTGAAAATAAAAATATCAAATTAATATTTAAATTTATATTTATAGAAAAAAATTCAGATTTGAAATGTTCCAATCAGCTTTTACTACAATATGATGCCACTTTAATTATTCTAAAAAAGAAAAATGCTTAATATTAAAAGTAGAAATGAGCTTCTTAAAAATTGTAATAATTTTTAAGAAGTTCATTTCTACCTTTATATTAAATGATAATAACGAATAAAATTTTTATCAAATGTAACCCCACTGAAGTTATCTTTGTTATTTTCTCCGCATTCCTTGATCTTTAATCACCAAAACTCGGTAGTATTAATCAGGGTCGGATCTAAGTTTTCAAGGCGTAAGGTTTATTAAAGTCCAATGGAGCACCATTTTTTCCTTAAGATTTAAAATCTTTAAATTAAAGTTTAAAATTCGTTTTTAATTACATCAAAATCAGAGTTGAAGTATATTGAATTATGAAATGGTATTGAATGTCAAACTTTATATCTTAAATATATATAAAAAAAATTTGAAATAATGAAATATTTACATTGATTAATTACCGACCAGTTACGTTCTGAACTTTTTCCGCTTCTACTTTTAGTTTTAATTGACCTAATCACCAATTTCCGTTGGTTTTATATTTCTGATAAAGACTCCTTCACACGGAAGTATTGACTCAAAATTTAGAATTGAAAGTAAATGTAAATATAAATTTTTAATTACAATTTAAAACCATTTTAAATCAGTTGGAGCACGATTAGGAATGTTCGGAACCTGTCACTCGCGGCTTCTTGTGGCAATACACGGCCTTTGTTTTGTATTATTTTTGTAAAATAATTTCGCTAAATAATACAATTTTAATTTACTTAAACTTTATAAACGACTTTATAAAAGAGAAACTGACATTTCTGGAGTAGGGACACCTTGAAACATTGAGAAATGCAAACGAGATGATATTACTTCGATAAGTAAAAGAACACAATAACCTATAAAGTAAAATTTTTTCTTTATCGCTTCTTTATTCCCAAACAATGAAAACATGGCACCCCTCTGATGCTATGCTTAATTACTTACCAGAGCAAATTTTTACTGTACTCTACTAAAGTTTATTAAATGTATACAAAATAAAAATTTATTAAATAAACAACCGAAAAAAAACAAAAAGAAATGTATTATAAAATAATGACTTTTCTTACGTCTACTTTCTTGTTTTATCTTTTCTTCAGAATCATCCTTTTTTTCCTCCTGTTCTCCTGTCAATACAAACAATTTTACATAATGTGTCAGAAATTTGTTATTTCTTTCATATCAAGATTTTAAAAAATTAATCGATGAATATAAAATTACAACAAAACGTATTGAAATACCTCAAAGTGTGCTCATGTAAATTGGAACTCTTAATTTAATTAAAAAATTGCACAAAAATCTTAATTGAAAAGGTTAGTTAATTAGTACATTTTATTATCTTTCCTTGTTAATTTACGCTAAATCAACAATATGAAAGCGGTTAATTAATCGTATATCTAATATACGATAATATATATATGTATATATTGTACAGTACCTTCTGTTTCTGTTACGTTTCTTTCACAAATGGCTTTCAAAGTAAGACAATACTCGCACAGTTCAGATTTCTACAAGCATAAAAATATTAAAGAAAAATGTAAGTAAATAAAAAATAACTACACTTCCCGGATGTTTTAATTTTTTATTTCACTTTATTTTGAAGTGATATTTAATTGTAAAATACACTTTACTATAGACTTACTTTTATACTGCATTTTCCGTTCAGCATTACTGCATCTTCGTCTTTCTCTCCGCATTCAGTTTTAGAAGAAACGTCTCTTATTTTAAGTTGATGACGAGAAATGTCAGAATTGATGTTCGCATCCCCTTCTTTAGTTTTGATATAACGCTCTTCTATATCGGGTGAAGCCATTCGAATATTATTATTTTGAGGTGAATAAATGATGACGAACACGAGGACAAACAAGAAGAGCAGCAGATTCAGCAGGTAGAGTAGTTTAATTTGAATTTTATAGTCTTTTTCTTTATTATTCTCCATAGTGCTAAGGAACAAGTATCATTATTTAACACAAAAGCTTTATTATTAAATATACGTCTGAAAAAATTAAACATACACATAAAAGTATAACAATAAAATTACATGTAAATTGCCTGAGGTAAGAAATAAAGCCATTTAAATATCTACAAGGAACAGTGTGTAGTTATTGCTCATTCTTTACAACTGAAAGGTTTACGTATGCAAAAAAGTTACCCCACTCATCGTTAGTGTTGGAGGGATGTATGACAAAATCCTCGAATGCTATCACACATTTTCATCTGTATTTAAAATAAAAGTACCGAAGTTTTTGAAAGCTTTAATAAAAGTATGGCTGATTATACTAATGAGTTTTGAGTTTAAACTTTTAATATCAATTTATAAATTAATGAGAAACATCAAAAATTTAGAAATTAATTAATTAAATGTAATATTTATTTAGAAAGTCATACCGTGACGTTCTGCTAAAACCTATAATTGTTCTTGGCTGTATCAATTGCTCATTTCCGGACTGTGAGATATGTTTACCGAAAATACCTGGATAGGGAACTCACCTCTCCATATAACTATACAACAGAATATTATTTTTAATATTTTTTCTAATCAACGTGATATTGGTAAGTTTCATATTACACAGACACACAGAGCAACCAGTGGTTTTGTATTGTGGTTTTCATTAACGATGATATTACTTTGATACTGAAATTCCGATTCTTTCGACCACTGGCAACACGATCCATGAATACAATAAGCAGATTCTATTAAATTTAGCTTTACGATTTGTAAGATCCTAGCGTTAATGTGTCCTTATAATTTATTTAATGGTCTACAGGACAAAATAGCTTTGAAAATAAAGTATATTGTTCTATCGTCGAGACGTTTCGGCAAGTGTATGAATGGAATTTTAGCTTTAGTTGTTCGGACGAGGGTCGCGAATTAGGCGTAACCGATTTGCCGATTTATTTTTTTTTATCAATTTGAATTTTTTAGTTTGTTTGTATTAAAAAATGTTAAAAGCTGCGAGCCACCTTGCAATAGTCAGAAGCCCCACAGATTGGAAAACGCCGATGTAAATTACTATGAAATTACAGAACGTAATTCGACTAATTAAAAATAACGTTAACGTCTAATTATATTATTGAGGAAGAAAAGTCGGAAACAAATGACGGTGTTACGCTGTTACTGTCGCTAAAGCTAAGGAAATAAACAGAAGAAATTTCTCTAATATATTTTCTTGGATAAAACAAATAAATTTAAATAATAACGGTTTGAATTTTGCAGTAAACTCAACACAAAGTTAACAAACGTTGGGCTTACCCATCCATTTACAATGATATTTTTTTCATACGTTTAAAATTTAAAAAATGTAATTATTTATCATTAAAAAAACATGCTGAAAGGACTCGAAAGATATTTATTTCGATAGAATTTATAAAATTGTTTTATAGAAAACAAATACGTACCAACTTGTTTTCGTGTTGAACTTCAAGTCTTTCCGCTTCTACTTTCAATTTTAATTGACCTAATCACCAATTTCCGTTGGTTTTATATTTCTGATAAAGTCTCCATCACACGGAAGTATTGACTAAAAATTTAAAATTAAAAGTAAATGTAAATATAAATTATTAATTACAATTTAAAACCATTTTAAATCAGATTGAGCACGATTAGGAATGTTTGGAACCTGTCACTCGTGGCTTCTTCTGGCAATACACAGGCCTTTTTTCGTATTATTTTTGTAAAATGATTTCGCTAAATAATACAATTTTAATTTACTTAAACTTTATAAACGACTTTATAAAGGAGAAAATGACATACATGTCATTTTCTCCTTTATAACATTTTACAGGGAGGTTTCTGTATTAGAGAGATTGATTATGTTAAATTTTCGTGGTTAACGAATCATGGGTAAAATGTTAGAGGGGATGGTGTTTTATATCTCAAGTAGGGTCGGATGTAATGACGATTTTACTCGTTATTAGCATTTACAATTTTTTTTTATAAATTTTATCCCTGCTTTCGAAATTAAGGGTTTTGCCATTTTATAACAGTTAAAAATATAAAAATGTTCTTAAAATAAAATTTCATAAGAGATGGCGTTAAGCGAGATTTTAGATGTTATTTGGAAAGTTAAGCAACTCGTTCTGTGNAAGAAGCATCGATGAATATTATTAAAATTCAGTGTGTAAATGGACGGCAATTACAAGTATCTCGATCAAGAATTTCTAACAGCAGCATCATTTTATTGAGCATGATAAAATCTTATTCAAATGTCGGCGATATCACCTTTTATTTACCGTATACCTTTGAAAGTTTGCAAGCAATTTCAGAGTAAGTTACATTTTTCATAATAATTACACGAAGAAATTGTAAAATTTTTACAACATTAAAGACTGAATACAAAGAAAAATGTCATGTCTTCACACTTCCTACACAAGCACAAAAACAAAATTAATATAAAAAAAGTCCAAGATTCCATTGAAACTCTTCCCTGTTTACGAATATGTAAACTGATTAAGAGTCTCTCTGGCACTTTGCGTTAATTGTGTTCGCTTGACTGTAAAAGATATGCGATAACATCAAATGTTTATTTGTATTTAGTCTTTTCTTTTTTACAATTTTATAAAAACTTTTAAAGATCCACGACGAAATAAATTTTAAACTTTTAATATTGCTACAGTTTGTTCTAAATACTGTAATTATATCGTGACAATAGTATTTCCATTACATTTAGACTGTTGGAGAGTAAAGTATCAATGTTCCCATCTTTAAAAACAGCAATGGATATTTTAAGAAGTAACAAGACGTTACGTATTATTGGTGTAAATAAATTTTTTCATATTCGTATTACTGATATGCTACGAACAGAAAATGTCTGTTTCGTACACGACTTTGCTTCCGAAATCGACGAATTCAGACTGTTATATACTTGTTGGAGAATGTTTGATGCGAAGTACGATCAAATATTTTATACAGACGTGTACTTGAATTGCAAAGAAGCAACAATAGACACACTCGTATCTCGCCCAATTAATAAACCTTTAGACGAGAAGAGTATCTTCGATATCACCTACAAATGGCCCATGAACAAACTTAGTGAGAAGAAATCTCTAAGATAACTCATGGAACCTTTCTTATCAATAATCAGATTTTTGACAATGGAAAATGAAATTTTTGAGTCAGATGATTTTTTACTCGTCTTGACTGAAAAAGAACTGGAAGCAATAAAGCTGTTTTTCGTAACAGACAATTTGTCGTGTGTCCCTGACAATATTTCCAAGTCCATAAAAACCAGGACTTCTTATCAATATCCGTTATTTTTCACTTACTGCAATCGATACTCGTCCGTCATTAAAATACAAATATTCCTGACTAAAAATATACAATTTATATCAGAAATATTTGTTCACAAAAGCTGTTTTATGACAAGCATTTGTGTATCAATAACTTATAAAGAAGCAAGTTAATATTTTTCGATTAATGGCAAACATTTAAAAGAAAGAAAATTTCTTACACGCCAAATGAACGGATGTATCGAGTTAAGAGTTGGACTTTATATTGAAAAGTTTACAACGTTTCAACTTATCATTAGATTTCCCCCCCCAAAAAATAATAATAATAATTCCAAAAAACAAAATAGAAATCAAACCATCTGCAGATCGTTTTACTCCAATTCATGACGTCATTGCAATTCCTCCCTCGGAAGAAAATATATATTTAAAACCTGATTTTTGTCCAATATATTGTGACGTTAGATTGTTCTTTTGAGAATTAGATTACTTTTTGAAAGATATGAAGAAAATCATTAGGAATACTTTGTCGAAAATTTTTACACATTTACTGTTTGATTTAACTGTGTATGCAAATAAAATATACATATTGATTTAACGTTTAAGAATTGTATTTTATAGAAACCATTATATATTATACGAATTTGAAAATTTGTAGTACAGATAAAATTATCGCGTAAATTTCAGAAACCTAACAAGAAAGGTATCTTTCTAATACTTAAATGTGAATTGTCGTGTATTTAATTAGTGTTGCATTTTATTTAGTACTTAGTAATGGTTTTACGTTGGTTAAAAATTTCATTAAACGAAATTATTTAAACTTAGTTTTTCCCTTTATTTAGTTTAGTCATTATTGCTGATTAATTTACTTATTATTGTTCGGTGAATGAAATACTCAACTGACAACCAAAATCACGATTTAGTGCAGGTCGTTATCTCTGTTTTGTATTTTATTTTTATAAAGAAGAGGTATTGTTCTCTTTACGTCAATCTTCCATTGGCAATGGCCTATTCTTTTCAGAGATAATAATGTTTTCTTCTTGGTTTAATTTTATACATGTAGACATTATACATATTAGAAAATGATTTTTGTGAATTGTGCAATAAATTAACAAATTTACATGAATTACTTATCATTACTAAGTTATTACTAATATAAAACATATTTTCATTTAAAGAAGTAAACTAAAACAGATGAGTGTAAGTATTTATCTTTATTAAGTAAAAAAAAAAAAAAATGTTATTGTTGTTTATTTATTTTTGTCGTTTATATTCTAAAACATATTTCTTAGATTGAGCTGAAGATAATAATAAGTATAAAAAGATAAAGCGTAACTAGAATTCAATTCGCTCCTTATAGGGAATTTTAGTTTTAATGCAATTTTTGAGCCTACCAATAGATAAAACCAAATGAATGAATTATACTATTATAAACAAATAATAAATTATTATACAATACACATAAATTGTTTACCCAAAACAATGTAGTGCAAATTAACGATCACTTGGCTTTTTTTCCTTTATTCTACTTGAACTATAGTATCAACTAGAATAAAGGTGAAAGAAAGCCAAGTGATTGTTAAGTTAAACACGACACGATTTCAAATTGATAATACATACAAAGTTAAAATTGATCAAACGCCGACCTTTTATTTGAAGATTCGGCGCTTTTTACATTAAAACAGTCATAAAAATTTCCCACAATAACTATCGTGTCTTTTACCTTAATATATGTCAGTATCCAGCCCTTTATTATAAATTCATTTGCATAAAATCTACAAACAAAAGGTCGGCGTTAGATCAATTTTAACTTGGCGCGTATTTTTTAATAATCTATTGTTGGTCATTTAATAAAATTTTTATCTTTAAGCCGAAAGACTGTTACTTCTGTGGTATGGTTAAAAACGATTAAAAAAGACTCGAAAAATTAATAATTTTTGTAAAGTCTTAAACTTTAAATGAAGAGAATCCTGTATACATCGTCATTATGCAAATAATGTTTGATTCTATGAAATAAACTACAAGTCAACCTCTCTGTAATTCCCCATTAATCCTGCTCACGAGGGAAAAATACGAAGTTCCAATTGGAAGAAATCCTCGAAAAAGAGATTCTTTCGTATTATTTGGGAGTGCGCCAGAACTTCTAAAAGAAGAAGGTCGTATTCCGTGCCGTCTCTCCATAGCTAACGCCCAAAGTCTAGATAAGATCCGTCTTATGTTCCTAAATCAAGAAACCGTCCGATGAAGTGCCGTCTTCGAATTTCCATGTAAAAGAAGTAAAGACCTGATGAAAACCTAAATTTTAACGAACCTTCTTTTCGACCCACTTACAGGAGAAAACAACGAAAACATAAAGTATAAAAGTAACCTTGCTAGGTATTATCATTTACAAGAATTATAATCTCTCCGCGTGGTAAAAAATCTAACATGTTGAAATCTCGATTTGTATTTTTCAATTGTTTATATTAATTATCTTTATTTGTTACTTAAACAAAGGACTTATTCATGACTGAATTCCTAAAAAGGCCCTCTGAAGTAAAGTGAGCCAATCTAACGATTATTTATCAGAAGCGACATAGAACAATTCTATGCCCTTGGCTTCTCATATCACGTTTAAAGATTATTATTAGAAAGATTTTCAAATTAAATGATTAACTTTGAAAGATACAACGTGCTAAGTTATTCTCATATTATAAGAATGCTAAAGTTCAAATTAGTTTCAAAACACTAAATTTTTAAAATAAATTTATTTTGGCTGTTGTTCACCATTCCTCTTTTCTCCTTATCTGATGTTATAAGTGTAAAACTACTTAATATTGGTACTAGCCTAACGGTGTTTTCTATACTATCCTGACGTTTATTTATTTATTTATCTTTATCTTTATTTATTCCCGATATCACCAGAGGATAATCGGGTTAAATACAGAGATATATCAAAGCACAGATAAATACATACTTGTAATACATTCTTGTAATTGTTATACAACAATTATTGTTATCGAAGTTACAGAGCCCCAACACGCAATTTCAAATATAATCAGGTGCGAATCCTCTGGGCTTGCTTAGCGTGCGCCGCATGTTTAAGAGAAAGTTTTGAATACAATATACTTTTTATATAAGAACAAATATGCCAAAAATAATTTATTCTAACACGTAAACTCTTTCATCATTTGTATTTGCTTNCCTGACGTTTATTTATTTATTTATCTTTATCTTTATTTATTCCCGATATCACCAGAGGATAATCGGGTTAAATACAGAGATATATCAAAGCACAGGTAAATACATACTTGTAATACATTCTTGTAATTGTTATACAACAATTATTGTTATCGAAATTACAGAGCCCCAACACGCAATTTCAAATATAATCAGGTGCGAATCCTCTGGGTTTGCTTAGCGTGCGCCGCATGTTTAAGAGAAAGTTTTGAATACAATATACTTTTTATATGAGAACAAATATGCCAAAAATAATTTATTCTAACACGTAAACTCTTTCATCATTTGTATTTGCTTTTGCATTGACAGCTATTGGATAGCCACTTTAAGTCAGTGCCATGCTTGAGGGTGGTTTGACCGCGGCAAACAAGTGCACGCGCTTGACGTCATTCGAAGCATTTAACACTTCCGGATTGTATCGAAAGCATACATAAGGACTAATTGAACTTAAGCCCCGGGCCCCGAGTGGCAAAGGCTAACAAACACTAAATTATTATCAAAAATTTTTAATACGTTTTCATTATAATATATTTCATATGTAAAAATAATGGGCCTTATGATAGTCCATACTTTATATTCACATCAAATATCGTTTCTGCCAATTGTTTAGTGATGAAAATAGGCCTATTATTCTTATTATAACTTTCAGCAGGCTCAACAATTTTCGTCAGGGTTCGCACTTATATATAATATTTATCTATTTACACTTTCGCACATAGACATTTCAGTTTTTATATGGGAACAGTTTGATTTATATGAACTTAACGTACAGTACATTAAAAAAGTTAAGTACATTTTCGAACAATAAAATGTCACCTTGAAACTAAAATCTTTAAAGCAAATTTCTTCAATTTTTCCCCACAAAATACTAACTTATTACTATTA
>NW_019386069.1:37553-68210 GCF_000671375.1 Centruroides sculpturatus
TTAATTTCATATTTACAACGATTCACTTAAAATTAAAATTAAAAAGAAAAAACTTTGGCCAAATGAAAGCCAAATGAAATTGAAGAAATTCTTTATTCAATAGTTCTTTATTTTATAACTCTATTTGGAATCTCTTCGGTTCAAAACCCAGTCTGAAATACAAATGAATCAATTATTTTATTTCGTAAAATATTAACGTTTCATTCGTAATGTTGATAAATAAAACTTACAATTACGGATCAAGGCACTTCATTAAAATACTTGTGTTTCAGAATATCTGCTTCTAGAGGACGTCTGTATGGGTCCTGAAATCATCAAAAACAAACAATAATTAATTCAAATTTAATATTCCAATAAATATAATTTCGTCTATGTGTTATTTCGGTTAAGAAACGTCATTAAAATAATAAAAAACACATCAATTAATTCTCTATCTAATCGTCATTAAAAATGTGCTTATTTAATGATAAGAAACAAATTTTCAACATTTGAGTAATTATAATATAATATAATGAATGTTATCAATTAAACGAATGGTTTTATTCGAACACATGAAGTTATACTCCTGACTTAAATATATATTTTAAATCTTCTGATATATAATTTTCTATTAAATATATATCATTAATTCGTTGCATATAGCAACATAAAAATTCAATGTGTCTATTTAATGCTTCGGTACGTAAATAAATGTCATTCCGTGCATACAACAGGGTGACGAATCTGAACTTTTAACTAGAGTTAATGATGAAATTACCTTTTGCAATAAATCGTTAATAAAATGTTTGGCATCATCCGATAATGTAGCAGGATAGGACACCGGCACATTTACAGCAGCTACAGCAACTACAAACACATTTTGAAATTAATTATCTTGTATTGTTATTGTTATTATTATTAAATTAACAAGTTTGATACTTTACCTCTTATCCAGTAGTAACGGGGCAATAAATACACATTATCAATATTAAATGCTTCTTTTACATAAATTTGCAGAGGTGTTGTTCCAACCAACGCTTGAAATAATACGATGGCGAACGCCCACCAGTCACAATAGGAATCTACAAACAATACATTAATTAATTAATACATCGAAGAATACGAGAAAAGCAATTGTGAAAATACAAGTCCTGTCTTTACCATAAGGCTTCCTCTGTAGAATTTCCGGACAAAGAAATGATAAAGTTCCACAAAACTTTGTTGGGTTTCGTTCGTACTGAAAAATGTAATAATAACATAGTTAATAGATCATAATAAATGTGCTGTTCGAGAATATTACAATGTATATTTTATATACAATACTTACTGTGGACAGACCGAAATCAATTACTTGTGCACCTTTGTACACATCTAACATAATGTTGTTAGCACTGATGTCTCTGTGTATAATTCCTATTTAAAATCGAAACATTACTTTGTAACTCATAGAATAAATAAGCAGATAAATGTACAGCAAATAATTACCATTCTTATGAATATACATAATAGCAGAGGCCACTTGAGCGGCAAACACTTTCGCTTTACTCTCCGCTATAGGACCATACTTTTGTAAAAAAATTCTCAAAGATTCTCCCTCGACATAATCCGATACAAAGCAAAAGCTAACAAATAAAAGTTATTACGTCACGGAACAGAAATTATAAATAAGTAAAAAGAGAAAAACTTACCTTGTGTCAGTTTGGAAGAATCGAATCAACCTGACAATATTTGGATGGGCGGACACAGAATTCCAAACGTTTAATTCCGTCTGGATTTCTTCAAACTATAAGTAGATAAATGATTAATACATACGAAATATAAATTTTAAATATTTTCAAAATATAACTAATGTAAATTAATAAAACACTGATTACTTTTATTCTCAAAATACTGTTAAGAAAATGATTATGCTTTTAATATGTATATTGTATTATTGATTAGTTTGTATATTCGGGAAATTGTTGTTCATTCACATAAAAGACAGAATATTGAAAACTGTTGCTATAGAATACCTGATCAGAATTAGAAAATTTTTTCTTTACAATTTTTACAGCCTTTTCCTTTTCGGAAAATTTCGTCCTAGCCAAATAAACAGTCCCAAATCTTCCTCGTGCAATTTCTTTAGTAATTTTGTATTTGTCAATAAACTTTTTGGGTTCATTAACAAAGTCGAATTCGAGGTTCAAATCTGCGAGATTCTTTTTCGGTTCGTAAGTCTACAAAATCACAGAAATTATTTTTCATTAAATTTTGCTAATGTAAAGATGAGAGAAAAAATAAAAATTTACCTCCGAATCAGAAATCTCGCCTGAAACGCAACAACATAACAAGAATTTATGGAATATATTTCTTAAATATCCCATAAATTTTCCGTCCTTCTTCCGGTTATTTGCTTGCAACTGCGACTCGCCTTTGTTCAACGAGTCACATTTCATTGCAGGCAAATGTTTCTCATTCTAGAAAAGATCGAGATAAAAATTATCGGTGATTGTAACGTTTTTGGAAAGAATATTTTGAAACTAATCAAGAAAATCTCCGTTAGCTTAATTCAAGCAACAAATAATTTCCATTATTTTACACAGAAATCAACGGTTTACCTGAAATGAGTAACCATTATTTTCCTGAACATTCTGTTCAGCATCTTCTCTTCTACTACAAAGAAAATCAATTAATATTCACTTAATATTAAAGAATTCGTATAAATAAACACAATTTCTAATTAAATTTACCTTTTCTTCATCATTTTATCTTTCGAACTTCGCAGAACAATCTTTCCAACGCAGCGAAACATTTTTCTCAACAATCGAAACTCGACAATTCTATTCAAAAGTATTGTTGAAAAATTTATTGTGATGACGACATACAGTGTCATATTAATAATTTCTTTAAAATTCTTTCCGTTTTATAGGCTCTGAGAAGTCCTTTTTAAAAAGCTCATCTTGGGTCGGGCTAGACGTGCAATGGAGAGGCGAAGTAATTGGAGACGGGACCATTATGCAGGACAGGCCATTTTCTATAAATGTTGGAAGTTTTTAGTCCGATTTGCAATTGTATTAACCCCGACTTTAACTGAGCTGCTGTTGCCTTAAATGCTCGATCAATCCGCCTGTCAAATTTTACTATTAAATACTGCCATTTTAAAGTGTTTATAACTTTCAGTGACTTTTCGTTTACTAAAACATACTCGTGGTTTTAATTATATCTTTTTGTTGGTTTAATTTTATACATGTAGACATTATACATATTAGATAATAATTTTTGTGAGTTGATATAATCATTTAAAAATCTACTCGAAAAATATTCCGTTCTCCAGATTAATGAAAGCTCAGACAAACAGATAACAGTGGAAATGTATAGGCCTGTAATTTTAAAATTGTAACCAAATTAAACTTAGCACATCGAAGTGGATTTTTGTTCGTGTAGATTTTTAAATGTGTATTATAGGCAAATAAAACATTGTGTTGTTTATGTTTAATACAGCACGCTGCGACGGAAAATATACTATAAATTTCATAACTTTTATTGTCAACCGTTCACAGTCGAAGTTACTTCTCGATGTATAATACAGAATACGTAAACGAGAAAAAGAAAATGTGTTATAGTGTGTTTTCTCCATGTCTTTCTTCACGATAAATTCACCTCTAAATCTAAATGTACATTTAGTGTATTACTATAAAAGAATAAAACTGCATCATTTCAAATTATAATTATTCATTGTAATTGTTATCAGAGAGGTTGCGGCCGAAGTATTCACCTGTCAAACGTGAACGTCGAACGTCGAGCGCCGCTTACAAGATAGCAGCGCTCGACGTTCATTATTCATTGTAATTGTTATTAGCCCGTCCGAGCAAGGCGCGAACCCACTATCGACCTCCCAATGTTCAGGGAACGGAGATCGCTTGGCAACTGGTGGCCTAAAAGGCTTTCGTTAGACTTTTCATAATTTTTCCCCGACACAGCCTAATGTATTTTACACAAAATAATAAAGTGGTAAGTGATTTATCCGTTACGAAAGGAGTAAACTTTTTAGTACACTGGGGGCCAATAGCGGATGTAGAAATTTTCACAGGAATTGTAGAAAGGAAACAATATTACTTACAAATATTTACAATTCAAGTACAGCNGCACTTAATGCCTCTCTCCTCTCTCTACTGGCAAATTGATTAAAAATTATAATTATTAAAGTTATTAAGTCATGGTACTTAATGCCTCTCTCCTATCTCTACTGGAAAATTTGTTGCATAATTTATTTAATAACAATAGCCGTGTCTAGCCCGATAGAATTCGGCATTGGTTGGTATCTAGCTTTATGTATATCGGATTTAGCGATGTTATTTGTTTAGATATATACACGTTATTACATTCATTCACAACGACAAGAAAATATAGAACTTCTATTTCTATTTACCTTAATCTAGAATATTTTGCTGACATATTCTGCTAAAGACCTATCCTTTAAACTCATACAGTATTATCTACTTAATTGAATTTCATGGCAATTGTCAAATCTAAAAATACTTCAGACAATTAGAAGTTAGTTTTTTATAACCCAGTAACTGAATCATTAAAACAAACTGTTGCACTTTCTTATTCATATATTCTAATTTTTCATGGGTAATTCCATGAANAAACAATATTACTTACAAATATTTACAATTCAAGTACAGCTTTACTCAGGTAAGGTTTTATATGATTAAGCATGAACACTCTATTAAATTAGCTTTTTCTGTGGACCAAGAGTAGAAGAGGATTTTGAAGCAAAGCATTATAGCGCATGCCAATTAAAACATTGAAAAATCAAACAACACAAACGTTATTCGAGTTTATTGTTAACAGAACTCTGGTACTGCGCTATTCAAGTTGTACTCATTAAACTTCAATACAGTTTTATCGGATAAAGAATAATTGCGTAGACAAGTCATTTTTCAGCTGCAGCATAGTTGATGATGGCAGAATGAACAAACAGAAAGATAAAAATTTGACAAGACAAAAAATATAGTAGAAATAAAAAAATTATTTTGAGATTAAATATTACTACATATCTGGACTGCTGTATGTTACTATGTATATAATTCGTCNCATGGCAATTGTCAAATCTAAAAATACTTCAGACAATTAGAAGTTAGTTTTTTATAACCCAGTAACTGAATCATTAAAACAAACTGTTGCACTTTCTTATTCATATATTCTAATTTTTCATGGGTAATTCCATGAAATAGTCATTTCTAGGATTCTTTCTACTGTTTTCCCATAGAAAAGGTCTAATATTTATGTATTGATTTTTATAAAAAGATTAAAAACTGATAGAAGTAATAATAAGAACTAACACAAAAAATTATTAATTATTTAAGCACCGAGAATGAGGATTCTTTTGATTTTTCAAATACAAAACTATCNTATAGTAGAAATAAAAAAATTATTTTGAGATTAAAGATAATAGTTTCACTTTTTAGACTATAAAAAAATGAAAGTTGGATAATGGTTAAACAATTTTTATCCTTTATTCCTGGCCACAGACAATTGAAAAAATATGCATTAGTATGAATTGAACGTCATCTGTTTTCAGAGTTTTTGGAAAGGTGTTTTAAGAAGAAAAACGTGCTTTCCTATAGCGAAAGCGTTAAACATCTAAAACGAAGTCCAAATTTCTTTCTGATAGGATAAACTTCAACGTGCAGTAGACTAGAAGATATAAACAGTAAGTTTTCTTCNTTAAAAACTGATAGAAGTAATAATAAGAACTAACACAAAAAATTATTAATTATTTAAGCACCGAGAATGAGGATTCTTTTGATTTTTCAAATACAAAACTATCATTTCTCTGTGAACAGATAATTTTTTTTAGTTCGAAACAACTAAGATACAGTTCTAAGACTAATATGTGCTTCCGCGTTATTTTTTCATTCTACAACTTCATATAGGCTCATCAGACATAGTAATGTTTTGACATTACCACATACATCCTATTTGAGGAGTTTTACTTGTTGCATTACTAATTATAGTAATCCAAATACTGAACATATTACATATCTTAAAGAAAAAGTTCAATGACTTAACTGAAAAGATAAAATAATTATACTACAATTAGATGAAATACATGTAAATCCCGAGTCATTAACTCAATAAAATTTCTAACCAAGGTAAATCTATTAGGCCTACTAAGTACGAAATAAAATGCAACACTTTAATTGACTACAGGATAATACACATTTAACTTTTAGAAAAGTACCTTTCCTGTTGGGTATGTGAAATTTACGCGACAATTTTAACTGTACTACAAATTTGCAATTTCGTATAATATACTTGCATAATGGTTTTTATGAAATACAATTCTTAAACGTTAAATTAGTATTTATATTTTATTTGCATATACAATTAAATCAAATAGTACACGTGAAAAATTTTTGAAAAAGTATTCTTAATAATTTTCTTCATATTTTTCAAAAAGTAATCTAATTCTCAAAAGAACAATCTAACGTCACAATATATTGGAAAAAGGTCAGGTTTTAAATATATATTTTCTTCCGTGGGAGGAATTGCAATGACGTCATGAATTGGAGTGAAACGATCTGCAGATGGTTTGATTTCTATTTTGTTTCTTGAAATTATTTCCTTTTTGGCAAATCTAACGATAAGGTGAAACGTTGTAAACTTTTTAATATAAAGTCCAACGTTTAACTTGACACATCCGTTCATTTGGCATGTAAGAAATTTTCTTTCGTTTAAATGTCTGCCATTCATCGAAAAATATAAACTTGCTTCTATTCCACGTCGTTTATTATGTGTTATTGGTAGACGAATGCTTGTCATAAAACACTTTTCGTGAACAAATATTCCTGATATAAATTGTATATTTTTAGTCACGAATCTTTGTATTTTAATGACGGGCGAGTATCGATTGCAGTAAGTGAATAATAACGGATATTGATAAGAAGTCCTGGTTTTAATGGACTTGGAAATATTGTCAGGGACACACGACAAATTTTCAGTTACGAAAAACAGCCTTATTGCTTCCAGTTCTTTTTCAGTTAAGACGAGTGAAAAATCATCGGACTCAAAGATTTCATTTTCCATTGTCAAAAATCTGATTTTTGATAAGAAAGGTTCCATGAGTTGTCTTAGAGATTTCTTTTCACTAAGTTTGTTCATGGCCCATTTGTAGGTGATATCGAAGATACTCTTTTCATCTAAATGTTTATTAATTGGGCGAGATACGAGTGTATTTATTGTTGCTTCTTTGCAATTCAAGTACATGTTTGTACAAAATATTTGATCGTACTTCGCATCGAACTTCCTCCAACAAGTATACAACAGTCTGTAGTCGTCGATTTCGGAAGCAAAGTCGTGTACGGAACACACATTTTCTGTTCGTAGCATATCAGTAATACGAATGTGACAAAATTTATTTACACCAATAATACGTAACGTCTTGTTACTTCTTAAAATATCCATTGATGTTTTTAAAGATGGGAACATTGATACGTTACTCTCCAACAGTCTAAATGTAATGGAAATACGATTGTCACGATATAATTACAGTATTTAAAATAAACTGTAGCAATATTAAAAGTTTAAAATATATTTCGTCGTGGATNTCGAAAACGTAAGAAATATCAATAAATCGGTAAACAAATTCAGCCATACTTCACAGTTCTAAGTTCATGTATTGAAATTCCTGCTACGGTAAATGTTTAGTATTTAGTATTTATACCTATAAATTGTTACTGCAGTTTTTCTGATTGTCTGACTATTCTTCATTAATCCCGAGAACGGAGTTAGATAGATAAAAATGGGGCCCAGATACAGAAAGATTACAGGCGAGAGGCTCGATTAAGTACATGTATATACAAACTTTCGGTTTTGATCGACTATGACGTTAGTGCTGTTCAAAAATTTTTTTTTGAACGGATTTAGGCAGGTAACTGTCATGACCGTACTGTTCACCTGAAAAGTATGATGCAGAGGGAAAAGACTACTAAAATCGAGAATATTGTGATGATATCACAATGAATAATTTATCTATTTATTTACATTGTACGTATGTTTTATTTACACACTATTTATAAATTAGCGGTCATATAAAATAGGAATTTTATTGAATTCTCGTTAATTAAAACTATTTTATTAACCCAGTTTGAAGCTGAACTATTTCCGTGAAAATTTCTAAACTTTCGCAAGGACGTTTCGATATTCTTTTTTCACTCTTTCCACCCTGTGGGAACTAAGAGGGCCTCTTATAGCAGGCCCACAATGGGCGACTAGGTGCTAAGGAATGGAACCGGACATATCCGAACAAACCACCCACCGAAAAACATTCTACTTGTTTTCAGATTTGTATTATAAGGTACGAGTGTATTTATTAAACTATTTTTTTATTTATAAGATTTTTTATACAAATTATATCGACAGATTAGCTTATTATAATGTAATGTACAGTACTACCTTCAATATGAAAAATCGTGTGATAGGAAAGCAACCGAGATAATTGAAATTCAGTTCTGATTGCTGATACTCGTTCACCATGTTGCAAATCTGAAACGAAAATATTCAACGTGTTTGATATTTGAAAAACTAAAATTATAGAAAAGTTTATTAAAGATTTTAATAATATTACCATGAGAATATCGTCCTCACTATCGCATTGAAAGTATCTATCGTACAATATGGTGCAGATATCCATTTCCTGCGAGAAACATGTGAAAAATATGCAATTCTGTATTAAAAATAATCCAGAAATACTAAAATAAATTCTAAGGAAAACTGTTAGAAAAATATAAAAAATGTACAAAATTCAGCAAGGAGTTTCGTAACTTTCTCAGCGAAACTTTAAAAATTGTGCTGGTGTCTGTTAGAATACTAAGATATACACCAGCACAACTTTTATTACAATTATATTATAATTAAGAAACTTTTTACGATATTCAATTCTGAAAGTAAAAACTAGTTTTATTAAAACAATTACAACTGCTAATGAACGTATAAAATTTTCATGAATATCTACCTAACTCAGGATATGACGCTTCTTCCTCTATCCACCCACCCCTCGACTATTAAAATTTAATAACGTCAATTCTCAATTGAAGAAAATTGTTTCATGCAATTATATTCAAAATACAGAATTTATTTGCTTTATGTAGATAAACAAAATCATCTCTTGCTACGCACAAATACACTAACATCCTATATACAAAAGAAATCCTCAAACTATCTTGCATTTCTCGACGTGTCAAAGTGCCCTAAGTCTAAAATACTTAAGGGTTATAACTTCTGCTATGTATAATGGCTGGGAAAGTGAAAAACAATTAGTTTTCTTCTTATGCTGGAGATGGCAAATATAAGGAATGAGTACACATCCAGCCTAAGAAAAGCATTCAGTTTTCATAATTATATACCTGCGAGCAATTCCAAGCAATTTCCTGATAATATATTACGTCTAGAAATTTTTATACACTGTTTAATCGTAAATGAAAAACATCAAATTAATTTAAAAACGTTACTTACCTTTCTCGACAATGTCGATAAGTAATACGAGTAACTGAAACAGAGAAATAAAATGCTAATATTAAACATTTTGATGTAAAACCTTAACGTGTCTTCCATTTCGTAATTGAACAGAACGATCTTTTCTAATGAAAATTCCAGGCATANTTATAAGCTGAATTTAGTTGTTGAAATTGTCTTTATTGAATGCATTGTTAATATAAATTACAGTTTTTCTGATGTATTCTATTGTTTATTTGAAATAAATGGAGTCATAATCGAACATTTGTATTTAAATTCGATTTATTTTTTGAATTCTATGTTACGTTTGCTCAAAAATTTTGCGTTGTTGTTGAACTCCAACTAGCAAAATTAAGACATTATTTACATGTTAAAAACTCATTAAACCGTAGACACGAGGCTACAAATAATAATTGTTAGCTCATACTATACAGAACCCAGTGGATCTAAATGTCTCTGCTGGATGTGTTGTACTCCATCCTGGTGAAGCACACTTTTTCGGAGTGATAATGAATAACGTCTGTATGTGCTACGTGTTATTGCCTAGATTATCGTAAGATTGTGTTTTCTTGTGTTGTGATTATGGATGTGCTACTGATTTGACTATACATATTGAGTCTACAACTGTTAAGTGTGGATTAAGGGAGCATCATCTTTCCTTTATTTAGTGTGAAGACCCGTCTTGCTAGTCTTTTCCTGATTTTACTGTTGTCTACATTTTATATGAATCTCGATTGTATATGAATCTCGATTGTGTTAATATTAATTGACGTTTCAAAAACTAATTTTAATAACATGAATTTGATTTACGAGCAAATAGTTGAATAATTTTATCGGTAATCTGTAATTTTCGCACTGAAACCGAAGGTCGTTGAACTGAAAGTAACAAATTAAAAATATCAATAAAAATTGATATAGTTCGATATTTTAGATATTATTTATTTGTTAAAAGAATTTAATTAATCTACCGTTAGAAGATCATTATTTTTTACAATTCAGATACATAGCATAGATTATTGAGTAAATTTTCTGATGCTATATAATAAAGATAAAACGTAATTTTAACTTTATATTTGTAGAGATTATACATAATAAGAAATAACTTTTGTTTATTTACAAAATCATTTAAAATAAGTAAGCATAAAATCCAGAAATTATGCTTGCTAAATTTGGTATACGGTAGAAGTTACTTAACTGTTCACGAGAACGACCAAATACATCATTTATCGTAGAAACCTTTTGACAATATACTGTATTTGCTGAGGACACGAAAGTAAAAACAACATAACGACTAGAATAATATGTCATTGTTTAATAAAATATCCAATATTCATTGTTATTTATAAATAATCGAATACGATTTATATGAATGCCACTTAATGAAATGTCATATAAATGCTTTCCTTTAACTCACGAAAGTATATGGAACCACGCGATGTGTGTACAAACACCACACATGCTTACGTTATGTTTACTGTTTTGTATGGAGACATTTAAAATGTCTTGTGAACGAAAAAGTAATAATAAGAAATTTTACTGCAACGAAGTGTTTCATCGGTAGATAAAGAATTAACGATCATATCTTTCTGCATAAATTTTGAAGGATGATATGAGTTTTGTATAAATTGTAAATGTTAACAACTAATAAAATCTTTATATGATGCCATGGTGGAGATATAATTTTAAAACAAGCTTCAAATGCTGGTTCTTTGTCACTAATTAAGGCGGATAAGCCTTAATAAGAGGCAAAGAACGAAGAGAACTAAAAAAAATTTTTTTATTTGTATCAAGCAACGCATTCCAGTGAGACTCGAATTTAATAGGTCAATGAAATAATAAGGCAATAAGTGCTTTTATTCTAGGTATGAGAATGTCAGATTACAGAAATATTCATTTTATCTGAAATTTAAATATATTTTCGTGTCTAAAGATCGTAAAAATGCAAACAAATAAAAACAATGGACGGTGGTTTATCGATATTATCCGAGAATTTCAACTGTAATTGCAATCTTCGCATAAATGTCTCTTAAATAAAATATATTAAAGTCTACAAACTGTTTCTGTTATTACTAATTACAAAATACAAAATTCCAACAATCAGTTGCGTATCTTTCCTAGCAAAATAATTTAAATTGCGTGTAGCGTTATGTCTTTTAATATTTTATTTAAAATATTTTTTATTTAATTAATTAATATGAAATAGTTAAAAGCTTTATTTTGGAGATTTGCCTAAAACGTAGAGAGTCAAATTTGACACGATTCCAATACTTTTGCTTGCTGTATATACATAACAGTCATGAAAGTGATGAGTAAAATGTGCTTAATTTTTTGAACTCTTTACCCTTTCGTTGTTAATATTTTGTAAATAATTAAACTATAGATTGATAATTTTTTTACTATTAAGGATTCAAAACATTAACTTGTAACCACACTTATATGATTTGACATTTTATTTTCATTGACTGTCGTAAAATTCGTACCAACGCGCAATTATTTATTGCGACATCGTCAAAATGTCTGGCTGCAATTTTTAATTATAGTTTTAATTAATTTTATGTAAAATATATCCTCTTTACTTCAAATTAGTAGTGGCTTTCCCAGTACATTATACTTTTCTTATAACAATAGAGTCGTGCGGGTCATCTATCTAACACCTTTGAGGGAAAACGTTTCAATTGAAACAGCGTAACTTCCGGTTTGCATCAGAAGTTTACATATAAATAATCAAAGCCTCCTACACCTACGATTTCCATATGTGCTCTCAAATTTCATCGAACATCTTCAATGGAATCGGAAGATTTTACTCGTTATTACATTTACAACTACTTATGAAACCTGTTTTTATCCTAAAAATGAAAGGTTTTGCTATGTTATAATAATTAATTATATAAAAATTTTTATGATAAAATCTCATAACAGATGGAGTCTCACACAATATTTATTGTTAGTACGATTAATAATATAAAAGTCACTTTTAACTAAAATTTCCTAACAGCCGAGAAAGTCATGCAACTTGTTTTTCAAATTTTTAATTCTATATTTATTTTTTAAAGTAAATTCAGAAGTAAGAAAATTTAAAATTTTAAAAATTTACATTCTCTTTATTTTCAGTTAATTGTCCTTTTTTTTCTACACTATTGTATTCTGTTGACCAATTTTCACGCTATTGTTTGCAATCAGAAAATGCGAGTTTGAATGTCTTCAAAATTAAAATGTATGACTAATAAAGAAAAATGACAGATTGGACTGTACGTAGAACGATCAACGTTCCTGGAATAATAACGTATTAGACATATCCGAGAATTGCAAAATTATTGAACTGTACTTGCAACTATGACATCTAAATAAAATATACAAAATGTGAAAGTCCACAGATTCTTTCTCTTGTTTAAAATCACAGAACATTAAACATAAAACACAATATAGCAATTGTTATATTGCGAATTTTGCGAACGATTTATTCAATCAATCAGCTAATTTTATCGTTGTGGTTAAAAGGTATGTGCGGTTAAAACTATGTTTTTTAATTGATAAGTTAAAATTTCATCGAAATGAGGTTACTTTTAAGATTATTCGTCAGGTGTATGAAATCACTGTGCACGTGGAAGTGCATCTCGTATTAATTTTTAATTTTTTTTTATTAATTTACATCATTTAACTTACTTCGATATAGTATTACCTTTATTTGGTGTTGTAACATGTGCTAATATCATTTACTTATATTAAATATTTAGATTTAACTAAGGTTGTGTCAGTGTAATTACACTTTCGACTAATTACACTGGAACAACCTTAGACTTAGAAGTGCGATGCAAATGTGTGATTTATTGTACTGTACATATCAGGATGTACAGACACAGTACACTTGACATTGATTAACTCGTTTACTCCTTCAGAGGTGCGCCCCTCTACCTGTACAGTAGGGACCTGTTTTCCCCGATTATTATCAGTGTTGCCACTACAGTCTATGTTTCATTTGAAGGAATTAGCTATTGATGAGTGCCATATCTGGACCGAGAGTGTGAGTCAGAGTTTTAAAGACGACCAATATAGTTTCTATTTTTGAATTTCTACTTAAGAAATGTGAGCCTATAGGCTACATAATGACCTTGTGTAATGGCCGTAAAGAATTCAGCCCAAAAGTCATTTTATTTTCTGGACTGGTTACATTTTTTTTATCTTTAACTTATTTTGACAGTCTATTTTTTAAAATAACTAAATAATCCGCGCTAAAAATATTCGTAATGAATCGACATTAATAACTCTACACCGTGCTTCTTCTGGCTCTTGTTAGTACCTAGTCAAAATTGGCATGTATGATTTAGTTAATCGAGAACGGTCATTCACTTATTGTGCCACAGGTTAGTATAATATTAATAATAGTTTATCAAATACTGTATTATATAGAGAATTAGTCAGTAAGAGAGAATTGTAAACAAATTTTATTATTAACGTGCTATTCTGAATTAAACTTTAAGAGAAGAGGCATTATGTTTAAACAGTAGCTGTATTAAGAAATTATAATGTAGGGTCAATCACTTAAGGAGACACGAGAGATACTGACGAAAAGTGCATCGTCGTCAGCAACGATTCTTCTCTAAAATATGGCGTCACGTATGACTATTATATATGTATTATAATACTCAAGTATATTGTCAAAATATTATAATGGTTTGCCTTTAGAACTGCACTCAGATCAGCTTAAATTAGTAGTGGCTTGCCCATGTACATTATACTTTTTCTTTAACAATAGAGTCGTGCAGGTCTTCTATCTAACATTTTTAGGGGATAAATGTTTGAATTGATATAACGTCACTTTCGGTTAAATTAAATAACTTTTGAAATTGTAGGCCAGCAATAACGCAGAAATAATTACACGTAAAGTAGAAGCAATACCAAAGCAGTAAAACTTACTGTTTCAGTTTATGTAACTGATATTCATTTTTATTCAATTATTGTTTATAAGACATCAATGGATCATTGTTTTATAGACAACACAGAATATTTTATATAAAATGTGAAACAATTTCATAAATTTATAATTTCTATTGTTAGGTGCAAGGAAAGCAGTAAATAATATAATAATGAAGAAAGTCGGAATTGCTCACCTGGGACTAGAGTCAAAAAGAAATTACTACTGCATGTCTGAGGAGAAAAATACAGCAGAATCAGCATCGAGAAAAGGCAAGTATCAGAATAATGTTTTTAAAAAACTTAGGTTTTCGAGTGTATAACCCGCGGTGGCTTATAACTCATAGCTAAATACTAGAACGAAAGTAAATTATTCTCATTACGGAACATTACGGAGCTGTCATTTTTAAGTAAGAGTCAATTTGTAATTTTGGTAAAATTCGACGTATAATTCGCATCTATATGAAATTGTAATTTACAATTACGTGTATATGGGTAAAAGTAAACGAACGAAAATTTGGCACATGTATTGTCAATTCTTTTTCAGTTGCACTAACATTAAGTTTCTATGATAAATACATTCGACAATAAAATTAATTTTCTTAAATTTTGTAAATTATTAACTTTTCTTTTTTCGTTGCAGATGTAGTTTCAGCATGTAAGGAAAGAGTGAGAAACTATTATCAAACCGAGTTTGAGTGTATGAGATCGTTCTGTTTCGAAGGAAACATCTACGATTTTCCAATAAAAGATTACTATTTCGATTTGCCACTGGAAAAAGCACTTCTGTTCGAAGGAAATGTTACAAAAAAAGTAAAATCACAAGAGTTATTTGCCGATAAGCATAACAGATATCAAAGTATTTTGGTTTCTGGAAATCCGGGATACGGAAAATCCACTCTTTGCAAGAAAATCGCGTACGATTGGTCTTGCGATGGAAATGTAAAAGATTACGTGAAACATTTCGATTTGGTCGTGGTCATAAGTTTATCCCATCTTGGTACAACGAATGTAAAAGATGCTGTTTTTGATAAATTATTTCCGGAATCGCGTAAAGAAGCAAAAGAAATTCTGGAAGCGGAAGAATTAAATCTGTTGGTTATTCTGGATGGATTTGACGAGACAACTAACAAAAAATCTGTATTAAAATTTATTAGAAAAGATTCATTTTACATTTCTTCGAATGACGATCCTCGTCACCAGTCGACCAGAAGCCGCTGAATGCATTAAAGGGTACGTGCAAATGCATTTGTTGTTGCACGGTTTCGGGGATGTAGAACGAGCTCAGTATATTAAACTAATGTTTAGAGATGAGAAAGATGCTTTAAAACAAATTGAATTGAACAACTTATTGTTGGAAGGTAGATTTAATTTTGAATTTAATAGATGTCCTCTGTTGGTACACGTGTTGTGCTGTGTCTTCAAACACACCAGAATCAATTACGAAGAAACAAAGACTGACTTGTTCATTCGAATATTTGATGTCTTTTCTGAAAGTTACATACGCAAGTATGCAAATGTAAAAAATTTCCAGAGAGGAAAATATTTCTTAGGAGAAAATTTGTTAATTAAATTGGGAAAGCTTGCAAGTTTTTCAGGTAAAGTTTCACGGATAATTTTGGAAAAGCATTTCCCTAATAAAGAAGATCTTAACTTCATCGTGGGAATGGGTATCCTCGTTGAATCTCCACGCTTCGATAATGAGAAGTATTACGAATTTCTTTACGACTGTTTTAAGGAATTTTTCACAGCTTTGGTTATATGTAACGATTCTTCATTTTCTTCTAGAAGAAAGTTGTCTAACAGAACGAAATTACTTATATTAGGACTATCTAAGAATTGGTAATTTCCTTGATGTAAACTACAATGTGTTATGTATTTTTATAGTTTTTACAAACTACTTCCTGATAAATTTTAAAAAAATACATTTGTAAAAACTGGAGTGTTTTCGCCGGAAGTTTCAAACTTGAAATGAACGGCAAATAAAAATTAAAAAAAAGCTTTGTCTTCTGATAGAAACAAATCTTATAATATATTCTTAATCGAGATGGGTTGATAATAACAATAATAATAATAAACGCAGAGCCTAACGGTTAGAAGTTAATAGCAGAAATTTGGTATACAGGGTAGACTACGCCATGAGAATGCACAGTAGGAAAAGAGTTATGGAAACTTTTCTCCGCGGGAAGAGGAAGAGGGCTAAGGATTACCCTGAAGTATTCGGCCTCTACTGTACTATTTTAAATCCGGTTTTTTGCCTTTTTACGGAAAATCGAACATATTTTTAGACCTATCTATGAATTCTCTAATTAGCCTCGGAATAGGACCTAATTCATGCAATCGGTGAAAACAGGTAAAATCGAATATAATGTAATAATAATCTTAATTTTCTCTATTTTTTTTTCTAATACTCTTTTCGCCCCGTGAGCACTAAGAGGGCACGTGGGCCGGGCCGAACCCATAATGGGACGATTGGGTGGTGAGGGAGGGGGCCCGACATATCCGAACGGACCACTCCCCCGAAAACTTTTTGGGGATTCCTTGACCCGTCCGGATTCGATCCCGGGTCCTCCAGAGCGGTAGGGACCTTGACCGCTCGGCCATCCGGCCTTATTTTTCGATATCATTACTTTTTGCCCAAGCAACGCCAAGCTCACCTTCTACTTAACATATATTCTAATGAAAGGAGATTTACTTGGCCCCATTCAGAGTGACTCAATTCAGACAAACGAAAAGAAATAAAATATTTATCAAAATTTCACACACAAGGTATATTAAAAATGATAAATTCAAAATAAAAATTATTTATTACATTAATCAATTGAAAAGACTTTATATGCAAAGTTTATAATGAAACAAAATAGTACACATCTCGATTCAACTTTTTATTCTTCAGACGAACAATTAAAGTGTAATTTGTATCTATGAAGTGTATAACTCATGGGTTTGTAGGATTTGTAAAGTACGTAAAGATACTGTTCTTTAAAATTGTAGAACTAATTAACGGCATTAAGACTTTGTTCTTTATCAATATCTATAGTAATGTATGGATTTTTTTTCGGTTTTATCCGACAAAAAAGAAATCCTTACGTTTTCCAAATCTTCGAAGCAATAAACCCTGCCATAGGCAACGAATGCATATCGCATCAGGCAACTTCCAGGATCAACTGTTTGCTTAGACAAAATTTCTAAATTCTCCGGATCGATTTGAAGCACCTCGTGAATCATATAAAGATAATGATCTATTAAATTAAATACCCAAATATTGTCCTTGTCTATGCAAAAAAACAAGTAATCAACATTTGGAATATGAAGAATTTTATCTCCTATTTTGGATTCCCAAGTCTGAAAGTTGTATTTGACAATTTTGTGTGCGTAATCGTGTCGACCGTAATAACTTCCATTGTATACGATTCCCCAATCTGTCATGGTGTCAGAGAAATGAAATTCCTTAAGAATTTCATAAGTTCCGTTTTCGTTTAATCTATATTCTTGTATAACAGGTTTTTCTCTTTCCTTCAGCCAAATGTCAAAATTTCCTTCAGAATCCTCTTCAAATTGTGCAAAAGCGAGTCTTCGGCTCGCATTAAATATTGTAAATGGAATAATCTGGTAATCTGTAACGTTGTCGAGAATGCAATCTGAAAGAAAAATATCAAATTAATATTTATATTTATATTTATAGAAAAAATTCAGATTTGGAATGTTCCAATCAGCTTTTACTACAATATAATGCCACTTTAATTGTTTTGAAAAAGAGAAAGGCTTAATATTGAAGTTAGAGATGAGCTTCATAAAAATTATAAATGCCGATAACGAAAAAAATATTCATTAAATATGACTCCACTGAAGATATGACACGTGTCTATGTTTTTTTCCCGCATCCCTCGAGCTTTTATCACCGAAACTCAACAGTATGAATGTCCCCATATATAAAAATATTGCTTAACGTCCCACAATTTACGTACGTTCATCTATAATTTTGGGCTTCTGAAGTAGGGAAAGTTTGAGAAACTTTAAATAAATAAATTATTTAATTTTACAATTTCTTTGCTTACTGTATATCTACTTAAATTCATATTTTATTTGATTATATTAAATTATATAAACTTCTGTCCCTAATTTACCAATTAGAATAATTTCAGCAATTAAAAAATTCAGTTTTAAAAAATCTAGCAACGAGTTTCCTAAGTTATCCTGCTGTTACGATTTTTAATTTAAAAAATAACTTTTATATTATTAATCATAATAAATAAAATTGCGTGTGGAGTAATTTGTTATGATTATGTTAAAATTTTTATATCATTAATTGTTATAAAATAAAAAAAGCTCAATTTTGAGAGATGTGACAAGTTTTATAAACAAAAATTGAATAAATGCTAACGATAAATGAAATCTCCACGTTCGATCCCTCTCGAGATATGATACATGACTCTCTCTCTCCGTCTTTTAATTCTTTGACTTTAACCTCGGATATTTAACGTTAATGCACTTTATATACAAGCTACCATCCCAAATTTAGGTTCTTAACAATTATTCCATCCTAACATAATGAACGAAATACAACGCAACATACGCCAACTTACCTACATAAACACACGAACAGGCCTGGGATTTTTTTCTGTTTCTAACCTTTTTTGGTTTCAGTACTCTGAAAACGTGGAGATTTGCAACAGAAACCCCCGAAAAGTCGAATTTCACATGATTCTAAATCTTTCCCTTATTAATACATAATAACCGGTAAAGTAAAATTTTCTCTTTATCTATTCCTGAACATGAAAACGTGACACTACTCTGATACTATACTTAATTGACAAACCATATTCTTACTGTACTCTACTAAATCTTATTTAATGTATACAAAATTATAATTTTATCAAATAAACAACCGGAAAGAAAAGGAAAAAAAAGCAGAAATGTGTGATAAAATAATAACTTTTCTTACCTTTACTTTCTTGTTTTTTCTTTTTTTCAGAATCATCTTTTTCTTTCTCCCGTTCTTCTATCAACAAGAACAATTTTCAGTAATGTATGAGAAATTTGTTATTTCCTCAATATCAAGACTTTAAAAAATTGATCGATGAATATAAAATTATTGAATTTAAAATTATGAAAATAAAATTATAAACTATAACAAAATGTATTGAAATACCTCCGTGTGAACCTATGTAAATTGGAACTCTAAATTTAATTTTAAAATTTCACGAAAATTTTACTACGAAAGACTGGTTATTTAGTACACTTCTTTATACTTATCTTTCCTTGATAGGCTTTATATACGCTAAACGTACCGGGTGGAGGAGATTAACAAAGAAAACAAAGGAAACAGAATAATAAGAGAAACCAAATTGCTTTTGTTCTTTCAGTTTTTCTGTTTTCAAATCTGTATTTCCTTTGAACAAAGCGAGGAAATTTAATTATCAAAATATTTTTATAATATTGTTTATCATGGGCGTAGGGAGGAATGTCTTTTCATCTACAAACATTCTTATATTCAGTGTAATTAACATAATTATTTTATTTCTAATTCTTTATACGTTTAATAATTATATGTATGTTTATGTATATAATTGTAATAATATATGATAATATATATGTATACTCTTATATTGTACCTTTCGTTTTTGTTGTTTTTCTTTTACAAATTTCTTTCGCAATAAGACAATATTCGCAGAGTTCAGATTTCTACATCCATAAAAAAATATTAGAATAAAATGTAAGTAAATAAAGAAATAACTACACTTCTCTGATGTTGTAATTAATTACATTTTCAGTAATTTTTTATTTTATTTTATTTTGAAGTGCTATTTAGAATACACTTTACTATAGACTTACTTTTATACTGCATTTTCCATTCAGCATTACTGCATCTTCGACTTTCTCTCCGCATTCAGTTTTAGAAGAAATTCCTCTTATTTTAACTCGATGACGAGCAATGTCACGATTAATGTCTGCATCCTCTCCTCTAGTTTTCTCGGATTTGATATAGCGCTGTTCTATATCGGGTGAAGCCATTCGAATATTAAAATTTTGAGGTGAATAAATGATGAACGATTGTACGAGGACAACTAAGAAGAGCAGAAGGTTCAGAAGATAGAGTATTTTTATTCGAAATTGATAGCCTTTTTCTTTATTATTCTCCATAATGATATTGTCCTGATAAGGAAATAATATTATTATTTTACACAAAAATTTCATATCAAATATATTTCTGAAAAAATTAAATAAAAAGTATAACAATAAAATTGCACGAAAATTGCTCGAGATAAGAATTAAAGCCATATAAATTTTTACATGGTAAAATTTGCAACTGAAAGTCTTATTTATGCAGACAATGACATCACTAATCGTTCATTTCAGAGGGGTGTATTACAAAATCCTCTAATGCTATCTGTATATTTTATTCTGTATTTAAAATAACAGTACCAAAGTGTTTGTTTGTTTAGTTAAGTGACGGTAACGCAACACTTAGACGATATGACTAAGGGAGGTCTTTTTAAAGGCAACTAGCCCCTATTCAGGCGTTACAAAAGTGGAGAAAACCCAGAAAACACTACATGGCTAGCCGGTCTGGAGAGGAGTGAGTCCACGACTGATCTTCCAATGTTCAGAGAACGGAACCGCTTGGCCGTTGGTGGATCTGAATTTTCATTTTACAGTATGGTACATGAGTTATAATCTGCAAAACTTCGTCGAACTGTTCTGCGATTTTCGTCTGTAACATTTCTTCATCGACAACTTTTTTTAGATGTATCAGGTAGGCCCGAGTATGTTTTTAATCACTTGAATAAAAACTTCCTGATCGAGTAAATTCGGACTGGCAATATCAAAACACAAGCAATTCATTTTACTTTACAAATCTGGAATTTATTATTTTATTAATTTTAGATAATTCTCCTGGTCACCTAGTAATTTTTGCTAATGACTTAAATTATGTTTTATTTTAAAGCATCGAATACGGCTTCATTTTTATAGTCTGTGGATCAGGGATCAGGGATTATAACTTTTAACGACTTCTGAGTGTGTCTCGGGATCGTGCATCACAATTAATTCGTATCAAAGTATATAAGTTTCGACCACTCACGTCACACTTTTTTGTATTATTTTGTGAAAATTAAAATTATCACAAAATAATACAAAATTATAATATTGATTTCTATTATGAATTCTTACGTCTGTAGTCGTAAAAATGATTTACAGTATTTTCGAAAGAAGATTAAAATAATAATACGAATATAATAAAGGTGCNGATTTTTGCTAATGACTTAAATTATGTTTTATTTTAAAGCATCGAATACAGCTTTATTTTTATAGTCTGTGGATCAGAGATCAGGGATTATAACTTCTAAAGACTTTTGAGTGTGTCTCGGGATCGTGCATTATAATTAATTCGTATCAAAGTATATAAGTTTCGACCACTGACAACAATATCCGTAATTACAATAAACAGATTTTACTAAGTTTAGCGTTACTATTTATAAGATCCTAGCGTTAACGTATGCGTTACGCTCACGTCACAAACACTGGACACTTTTTTGTATTATTTTCTGAAAATTAAAATTATCACAAAAATAATACAAAATTATAATATAGATTTCTATTATGAATTCTTACGTCTGTAGTCGTAAAAATGATTCACAGTATTTTCGAAAAAAGATTAAAATAATAATACGAATATAATAAAGGTGCATTCGATGCTATAAACAATAATCGGTGATAAAACATGATAATTTGGTAAAAGCTGCATTTCCCCTTGCAAAAAAAAACAGAAATGTGTGATAAAATAATAACTTTTCTTACCTTTATTTTCTTGTTTTTTATTTTCCTCAGAATCATCCTTTTCTTTCTCCCGTTCTTCTATCAACAAGAACAATTTTCAATAATGTATGAGAAATTTGTTATTTCCTCAATATCAAGACTTTAAAAAATTGATCGATGAATATAAAATTATTGAATTTAAAATTATGAAAATAAAATTATAAACTATAACAAAATGTATTGAAATACCTCCGTGTGAACCTATGTAAATTGGAACTCTAAATTTAATTTTAAAATTTCACGAAAATTTTACTACGAAAGACTGGTTATTTAGTACACTTCTTTATACTTATCTTTCCTTGATAGGCTTTATATACGCTAAACGTACCGGGTGGAGGAGATTAACAAAGAAAACAAAGGAAACAGAATAATAAGAGAAACCAAATTGCTTTTGTTCTTTCAGTTTTTCTGTTTTCAAATCTGTATTTCCTTTGAACAAAGCGAGGAAATTTAATTATCAAAATATTTTTATAATATTGTTTATCATGGGCGTAGGGAGGAATGTCTTTTCATCTACAAACATTCTTATATTCAGTGTAATTAACATAATTATTTTATTTCTAATTCTTTATACGTTTAATAATTATATGTATGTTTATGTATATAATTGTAATAATATATGATAATATATATGTATACTCTTATATTGTACCTTTCGTTTTTGTTGTTTTTCTTTTACAAATTTCTTTCGCAATAAGACAATATTCGCANAATATACATATCGATGCAATTGTTCACTCCTCAGACGAACAATTAAAGTGTAATTTGTATCTATGAAGAGTGTAATTCAAGTATTCTGAATATCCGTGAAGTACATAAAGATGTTGTTCTTTAAAATTATAGAACAGATTAAAAGCATTAAGAGGTTCTTTTCTATTAATATTTATAATGACGTCTAAATTTTCTTCTTTGGTCATATCCCACAACAAAGAAATTTCTCGACCTCCCGAACCACTCAAGCAATATACTTTGCCATAAGCAACGAATACATATTCAAGCATGCAATTTCCAAGAACAATTTTTTGCTTAGACAAAATTTCTAAACTCTCTGGATCGATTTGAAGCGCCTCGTCAGAATTGTCAATATGAAAACTTGTTAAGCTAATTATCCAAATATCGTCCTCGTCTGTGAAGAAATACATGTTATCAACTTCTGGAACATGACTAATTTCATCTCCTATTTTCGATTCCCAAGTCTGGAGGTTGTATTTGAAAATTGCGCGTTCATAATAATATCGACAGTAATAACTTCCATTGTATACAATTCCCCAATCTGTCGATGTGTCAGGAAAACGAATTTCTTTGAAAATTTCATAAGTTCCGTTTTCATTTAATCTGTATTTTTTTAAAACAGGATTTTCAAATTCCTTCAGCCAAATGTCCAGATTTCCTTCAGAATCCTCTTCAAATTGTGCAACAGCTAGTCTTTCGATCCCATTATGTATTGGGAATGGAATGATCTGGTAATCTGTAACGTTGTCGAGAATGCAATCTGAAAATAGAAATATCGAATTAATAATTATGTTCATAGAAGAAATTCAGATTTAAAATGTTTCGATCAGCTTTCACCATAATATGATGTCATTTTAATTATTTTTAAAAGCCAAAATCTTGAGGTAGAAACGAGATTCTTAAAAATTGTAAATGCTGATAACGGATAAAATATTCATTAAATGTGACTCCACTGAAAATATGACAAGTGTCTATGTTCTTATTTCTGCATCCCTTGATCTTTAATTAATCACCGAAACTAAATAAAATGAATGTCCCCATATATAAAAATACTGCTGAAAAGTTTCACAATTTTCATACATTCATCTATAATTTTGGCCTTCTAGAGTGGGAAAACTATGAAAAACTTTAAATAAAAAGAATACTTAATCTTGCGATCTATTTACTTACTGTATAACTAAATACATTTATATTTCATTTGATTACGGTAGTTTATATAAACTGCTGTCCGTAATTAATCAATTAGAATAGCGAGGTTGCAGCCGACGTTTTCAACGCGAAAACGTACTGTACAGTACATTCGACGTTCAGCGTCGCCATCCTGTAAGACTAGAAGTTTGACAATGGCGTTTGGAACGGCCAGCATCATTCCACCGACGTTGACGTTGATCGCATAATCTACGTCAACGTCGGTTTAAAAAAATGTAGCAACGAGTTTCCTATCTTACCCTGCTGCTTACGAGCTTATATTTGAAAAAATAACTTTTATATTATTAATCCTAATAAATAAAATAGTGCGTGGTGCCATTTTTTATAAGATATTATATTTAAAATTTTTATATTATCAGTTATTATAAAATGTAAAAAGACTTAATTTTGAGTATTGTGAAAAAAAAATTATAAATTCTAATGTCGAGTGATATCGTCAATTTCGATGTCTCTCGAAATATGATATAGGGGAGACCGGGGCAAGATCGGCATGTTAAGCTTTACTTAAATTTTGTGTAATAAATACTGCTGTAAACTGAAAAAAAAGCTTTGCATATTGTCTATTGGAATGTTACCTTACTATAGAACTGGTTAAAATCAGTTTGGAAATAAAAATAATTAAAATAATTACAACTTTACAAGAAGAGAGAAATTGACGAAGTTGCCCCGGGTATAGGGGCAAGATCGGCAACTTCTCTCTTTTTGTAAAGTTGTAATTATTTTAATTATTTTTATTAAAGTTGCCCCTGGTATAGGGGCAACAGTAATGGGGCAAGATAGGCACGTATATAAAATTATGTTATTAACAATGTATAAGTTGGAATTCACTATTAAAACAAAGAAATACAAATCCAACACCCATTTAATATTATTACAACGAAATGCAAGTTCAAAGACATATATACATGAATAACAAATGCAAACATGTTTTCATTTATCATCTGTTTGATTTTTATCCTTTGCTTCTAATGTGGCTTTATGTTGCCGATCTTACCCCGCTAGTCATGATTTCGAAACATTAAGTACAACCCTGAGAACAGAATGCCAAGCCACGATCTGGCCACGTGAATAAGTTGAAGTTACATCCTTCTAACAGGAAAAGTAACTTTCGTTATCATGGAATTATAACAAAACCTGCCAATTCAATATAAATGGAAAAAAAATATTATATGGAATTGAACGAAAATGAAAATTTGCTTGATAATTCAACTACGCTTGTTGGAGAACAATAAAAACACTACACTCAACAAGCCACCAATAAAACTCAACTGCCTAACCTATAACCAAAGTCTCCTTTTAATTTGTTTTTAAAAAAAAGCGCTTGACAAACTTGCCCCGCATGCCGAAGTTGCCCCGGTCTCCCCTATGACTCTTTCGCTTTCTGTAGATTCCTTGACTTTTGAACTTCCAATATTTATCAACGTCAATCCTCCTTATACTCAAGCTTCCATGCCAAATTTAGATTCTTAACGGTTATCCCATCCTAAAATAATAAACGAAATAGATGCTAATATACCATAACTAACCTATATAAACACGCGGCAGCGCGAACACACACCTGGAATGTTTTCCTGTTTTTGACATTCACATAATTTCAGGATTCTGAAAACGTGAAGAGTTGGAAAAATTCTCCTAAAGTCGAATTTAACACGATTCTGATACTTTCCCTTACGTGTACATAATAAGTAAACTCAAATTTCTTCACAATCACTTCATTATTTCTGAACAATGAAAACGTGTCACTTTTCCGATACCATACTTAATTATCAAACCATATTCTTACTATGCTCTACTTATTAAATGTATACAAAATTAAAAATTTATCAAATAAAAAACCAAAAGAAAATAAACAAATATATCATAAAATAATGACTTTCCTTACCTCTACTTTTCTGTTTTTTCTTTTCTTCCTCTTGTCTCCCTGTCAAAAGAAGAAAAAAAATTGATAACGTATCATAAATTTGTTATTTCCCAAAGACAAAATTTTAGAGAATTAATCGATGAATATAAAATTATAAACTATAAGAAAATGTATTAAAATGCCTCAAAGTGAACCCATGTAAATTGGAATTCTAAATTTGATTTTAAAATGGCAGGAAAAATTAATAGGAAAAGTGTGCTAATTTAGTACATTTCTTTATTTTTATTTTTTTGTTGATATACTCCAAATAAATGTTAACAAGAAAAACAAAGGAAACACAAAAATAAGAGACAAAATTGCCTCTGTTCTTCTACTTTTTCTGCCTTCAAAATGTCATTTCCTTTGAACAAAGCAAGAAAATTTTATTAACAAAATATTTTTTTAAAGTTGATCATCATAGACGTGGACAGGAATGTTTTTTCATTCTATAAACATTGTTATATCTAGTGTACTTAATTATTTTATTTATGTTTCTAAATGTTTAATTGTATATCAAGTATATGATAATATATATGTATATATTGTACTGTACCTTCTGTTTCTGTTGTGTTCCTTTTACAAATGTCTTCTCCAGTAAGACAATACTCGCAAAGTTCAGATTTCTAAAATATTAGAGGAAAATTATAGTAAATGAACAAATAACTACCCTTTTTTCACTGTTGTAATTACTTATATTTTCAATAATTTCTTATTTCACTTTATTTTAAAATGACTTTGAATCGTATTGATTTAGAATATAATTTACTATAGACTTACTTTTATACTGCATTTTCCGTTCAGTATTACTGCATCTTTGTCTTTCTCTCCGCATTCAGTTTTAGAAGACATTTCTCTTACTTTAACTCGATGACGAGTAATGTCACGATTAATGTTTTCATCCTTTCCTTGAGTTTTCTCAGATTCGATATAACGCACTTCTACATCGGGTGAAGATATTCGAATAGTAGAATTTTGAGATGAATGAATGATGACAAACACCAGGACAAACAAGAGGAGCAGCAGGTTTAGAATATAGAGTATTTTTATTTGTATTCGATGGTCTTTTTCTTTATTATTCTCCATATTGCTATAATAGTAATAAGGTACAAATATCACTGTATTACTCAAAAGTTTTATTAATAAATATATTTCTGAAATAATTAAATATAAAGATAAAATTATATGTAAAATGCCTAAGATAAAAATTAACGCCATGTAAATTTGTACATGGAAAAATGTATAGATCAGGAGCGAATCGTGACCAAAATTTTTGGGAATGCTAAAAGTTTTAGTAAGAACAATAGGACTATCTCTAGCACTAAACAATAGGCAGAAACGTTATTTAGTATGAATAAAAAAGTATAAACTATTATAAAGCCCGTTATATCTACATATAAAATATATTATAACTAGCAGATGAGCCCGACGTTGCTCGGGCAAAAAGTAACGATAGCGAAAGTTAAGATTATTAGATTATAGCCGATCGTACCCGTTTTCATCGGGTGCAAGAATTGGTCAACCCTCTTCTGAGGCTAATTAGAAAATTTTTAGATGAGTCTAAAAATATGTTCGATTTCCACAAAAGACTGCATTTAAAATAGTACTGTAGAAGCAGAGTACTTTAGGGTAAGCCTTAATCCTCTCCCTTTCCTTCGGGGAAGAAAATATAAGAAGTTTTAATTAACTTTGTACCAAAATTTAATTTTCAACTCCTAACCGTTTGGGCTTTGCGCTTATTATTATTATTATTATTATTATTATTATAACATGTTTGTTATATTATAAGATGAAAATGTATTAAAAATTTATCATAATTCATATATTGTGGGTCCTTGACATTGGGGACCCAGGGCTTAAGCCCTATTAATCTCTATGTAGATCCGCCTCTGTATACAGTACATGTATGCTGACTGGGTACAGCATGCTTTCGATACAATCTGGGCGTGTTAAATGCTTTGAATGATGTCATGTACAGTACTTGTTTGCCGCGGCAAACCTCCACCCGAGTAAGCGATCGAGTTCCCGTAAGCATCTCACTGACTTAAAACGACTAGCCGCTAGCTGCCAATGTAAAAGAAAACACAAATGATAACAGAGTTTACACGTTAGAGGAAATTAATATTAAGTTAATATATTTGTTTTCATATAAAAATATATTGACAGTCAGAACTTTCTCTTAAGCATGGCACATTCTAAGCAAGTCCAGTGGATTCGCCTCTGGTACAGATATTGCTGAAATTTTACAAGTGAAAGTTAAATGTACGAGACTAGGACATGACAAATCGTTAATTTTAGAGGATTATATGACAAAATCCTCAAATGATATTTCGACGTTTTATTTTGTACTTCAAATAACACTGCCGAAGTGTTTGAAAGCTTTAATTATATTACGGCTGATTAAACTAATAAATTTTGAGTTTAAACTATTAATATTAATTTATAAATTAGTAAGAAACTGGTATAAGTTTAGAAATTAAGTAATTAAATGTTATATTTATTTATGAAGTCAATACAGTCACGTCTTTCTGAGATCTGTAATAGTTCTTGACTATATCGTTTAGTCATTTCGAGACTGTTAGATAGGTATATTTCCCACAGATATTATTATATTCAATTTTTGAATTGGGATTTTCCTCTAATTTTATTAATAATAATATATCATATATATATTACACACAAATACAGGAGACCATTAACGCTGGTATTGATTTGATACTGAAATCTAAATTTCGACATCTTACGTTTTTCTGTGCGAAATGAAACTTTTCTTTTCGTTCTTTTTATTCGAAAATATGAAATGCTAGGTAAATGTGTTAACGTTTTCACAATGAGATGAATTTTAACATTGAATACAATTTCTTTGTTATTATGTAGCGCAAGCGAAACAAAACGATTATTTTTCAGATTATTTCAAGGGAATGCTTATTTTCAAGACGTTGAGATTTCATTAGTTGTAAATTTCAAAAATTAGTCAAATTTTTTTAAAAATTTATTCTGCGCTTCTAGTCAGTAACATTTCTTCATCGACAACTCTTTGCAAACGTATTAGGTAAGAATTTAGTACGTTTTTAATCACTTAAACTATATAAATACTGACTTAACAGTTTAGTTCATGACATGACATACAAAAATTTTGTCGTATTAAATAAAGCATTTTATTCGCCGGGACTTGAAGTTTAAGCAAGAGTGTGGATAGATTTTTAGAATTCGTATGAATTGCCTGCATTTCCACTTGCAATAGTGTCGCACACCACAGATTAGAAAACACTGGTATAACTTATTATGAGATTACAGAACGTAATTCGACTAATTAGAAATAACGTTAACGCCTAATCATATTATTAAGGAAAAAAGTCGGAAACAAATGACTCTGTTACACTTTTACTGTCAATAAAGCTAAAAAAACAAACAGAAGTAATTTCTCTGATATTTTTCATTCCATAAAACAAATCAATTTAAATATAAACAATTTGAATTTTGAAATAGACTCAATACCGTAGACCCCCTAAAACACTTTAGATAATTCTGTGTTATATGAATTCTGTGTTGTACGAGTCACTTAGATTTTATATATAAATACGTGTGCCGGGCTGAGAACTGCTCACGTATTTATAAAATCTAAGTGACTCGTACAGCACAGAATTCATATAACACGGAATTATCTACCATGTTATAGGGGAGTCTACTGTACTTTACAAAGTTAATAAACAGTGGACTTACCCGTTCTGTTACAGTAATATTTATTTCATATGTTTAAAATTTGAAAAATGTAATTACGTTATAATAAAAAACATGCTGCAAAGACTCGTTTTGATAAAATTAATTAATAAAACTGTTTTATATAAAACCAATACTTACCAACTCGGTTACTTGTTGAACTTCAACACTTGCCGCTTCTACTTCTATTTTAACTGACTTTATCACCAATTTCCGTTCGTTTTATATTTCTGATAAAGACTTTATCTCACGGAAATATTCACTGATAATTTAAAATTAAAATTAATTCTAAAGATAAATTACTAAATAAAAATTTAAAAACATCTTGAATCAGTTCGCTCATGATTAAGGAAGTGTATATTGTTTCTTTCTAATTTTAATTTTTACATTATAAAATGTAAAAATTTAAATTAGCTCATTTGACATAATTGTGCAAAGTTAATAAGTACAAAAAAAATTGAACGGGTCAAACAGTTTAAATACTTGGGAAGCATAATTACAGAAAATCTAGATTCAGGGAATGAAATTAAATGCAGGATAGCAGCAGCTAGAACATCCTTCCAAATAATGAAAACCCTGCTCTGCAACGACAATTTTAGTTTGAAATTGCGGCAACGCATGGCCGAATGTTATATTTGGTCAGTTCTCCTCTATGGTGTGGAAAGCTGGACATTAAAAAGGAATACAGAAAGAAGACTGGAGGCATTTGAGATGTGGATTCACAGAAGGATGCTGAGAGTCCCATGGACGGATCGAGTGACCAACAACGAAATTCTAAGCAGAGCAAGAACAAACAGAAAATTGCTGTCAACAATCAAATGCAGAAAGATTGCATACTTGGGACATATCACTAGAGGAGAAAAATACAAAATCCCACAACTAATCCTCAA
>NW_019386069.1:70362-86976 GCF_000671375.1 Centruroides sculpturatus
TTTTTTAAATAGTTTTTACATTAGTGTGTTTATTTTACTCGTTTATCTTATCTAAAGATAATCTTTTATTTTTAGAAATTATATTTTTTATAGAACTGATTAAGAACTTGGTCTGTAGATATAGTAACAGAAAACAAACAAAAAATGATGGATAACACTTGCGTATTGTTTACATTTCTATTATAATTAAGGCAACATTTCATTGTCATAGTTTTGATATTCTTATTATCAAAGTGTATTGTTATTTAAATTCTAAGAGAAAAACTTAATACAATTTTGAAAGATTTTGGAGAACAATATGCTTATAAATACAAAATATCCCAATGGAATTTACAAACTTCACTTTCTGATAGTCCATTTTAATATACAAAAAAACTTGCTGCAAAAGCTCGTTTATAAAATTTATAAAATTGTTTTATATAAAACAATTAGGAAACCATTGTCAGGCTTCCTAGAGTAGAATTTAATTTAAAATATATTATATATTTTTTAATTAAATTATACAGGAAGTATTAATAAGTGTTTTCTTAAAATTATGTCTTTGTTTCAAACATTCTAATTTTATTTATATGATTTCATAAGTTTTATAGTTTAAAATTTAATGTGCGTTTTATAAAGATAAACATTACAAGAAATATATATTTTAATTTGTACAATGTAATATTCTACTTTTTCTTCTATAAACTCAAAGATCCTTGTAAACCCATTTGCTGGCCGACAGGGATCCGTGGACCAATATTGCCGAGAAATCTAATTAAAATTACACAATAAATTAGACTTTGTAGAGGTAATTAATTTTACATATTACTAACTGCAGGATCTAGATAATTTCTGCAACAAAAAGTAAAAAAAGGGTGTAAAATTTAAACACTTAACACCAAAACTTCTTGCATGACGTGCAGATGAAGCTAAAAACTGTGCTGCTGGAACGAATTCCGCGTGTAATTGTTAGTATTTTAAAGTGAATAATTATCAGAGCAACTTAATTCCTGAACTAAAGATGAGTTTAACTTATTTTCTGGGGACAACTCGTCGCATTAATATTAACTTTTCACTTAACTAACGGAAAAACATAGTTGTATGAACTGTGTTGTTTCCAAAGTTATTCGCTTAATCAAATTAAATTTTAAAATTAACTAATAAAAATTAATTTTAATTCATTACAATCTAAAGAATGCTACCATTTTTAGATAATATTTTCTATTCACGTGTAATTTAGATTTATTTTTTTACATTTGAAAAATTTATTTCTATTTTATTTTGAAATTTTAATATTTCTATTAATTTATTGCCTAAAATGGAAATAGCTGAACTGTCTTTTATCAAAGCAGCCTTACTCGGCATTACTGGGAAATGTGTCTAAAATGTATTTTTAGATTATTTTAAACTGTCAACTTGAACATTGCTCATTACTAGGACTTTACACTGGTCTTTTAATATTCATACAATAATGAAAATTAGTTCAGAAAAAATAAATCTTCTTTATTAAATTACCTGTAGTAATTTTCTCTGTTGTAAAAAAAATTAATACAGGTGAAATAATCATTTAATATTAACCAATTATATAAAATCTTTTTCCTCTGGTTTAACTCGTACGAATTGCATATTTTAACGGTCTATGTGCTTTCAGACTACTCGGCTAAATTTACTTTTCTTTCGACAGGCGGTCTATCTGTTATACATCTAATAACAGTAAATGTAAATTTATCAGACATTTTACTGGATTTTAGAGTTCTTGAACTTTTCAATTCTGATCATTTTCCTCTTTCAATATCATTCGAATTTACGACGGACAGTGTGTTGACTCTGAAACTTCCAAATATTCGCTACATACGAAAACAAGAAAGATCGGATTACTATTTACCTATGATCAGCTCGCTATATACCTCGGTTAAATGGACCTTTCTGTTGGAAGCGCAGAGTTATTATGATGAACTATTGAAAACTTTTTTGACTTCGGCTTCACGATATGGAACGGTTGAGAAAAATATGTCTTTATTATCATTTGAAAAGCAATCGTTCGATTCTCAGTGTCTACGTTTGAAGAAAACAAAGAAGCGAATATTCGAATGTGTCGTAGAAACCAAACTAGAAATCTATTGGACGAATATTGTAAATTAAATAAAAGTTACAAGTCGCCATGTAAGGTGAAGAAAAAGTTATATTTTCTTAAAATAAACTCATTATTATTGAAGATAAAAAACACTAGATATTATTGCTTACAACATAAAAAATTTCGAATTAAGAAACCGTGTGAAATTGCTATATCCCCCTCGGGTTGGTTGAATCATTTGCAAGAGTATTTTGCTGGAAGAAATACAGTAATTTATTTTGATTTAAGTTTTGGTAATAATATTCCTCTTTTAGAAAATCTTATCACTTTGAATGAAATGGTAATTTAATCAGAAAATTAAAATCATCTAAGACCTTAGGTCTTGATAATATAAGGAACGAAATGACAAAATACCTTTCTACAGAAATACTTCTAGATATATTGGATATGTTTAACTCTTTTTAGTCTAGTTGCTCTTTTTCTCTATCTTGGAAACAAATTGCTTTCAAATTGATTTATAAGTGGGGGTGTAGGCAGACGTCAACTAATTATAGACCAATTGCTTTAATTGCTATATTTAGAAAAGTTTTTTCTACTGTTATGGCAAATCCTCTCCGGAATTAGATGAATGAGTTTAATATTGTTACACTTCTCCAAGTAACATTTGTTAAATTTAGAAACGTCGAATACAATTTGTTTATTTTGACTGTCTTATTCAAATTTCACTTTCGAAAACCAGGGAAACTATATACGGCTTTTATTGATCTGAAGAAAGCTTTCGATACAGTCGAGCAAGATTTGTTATTGTATAAGCTTAGGAGCATTAGTCTTTCTGCATTATTTGTCAACTTAAGAGTCTGTTTACTAATACTAGAAATCTTATATAAACTTTTTCATTTTGTACTGCATTTCTGGAGCGGTCTTTCAGTGGACAAATGTAAACCTATACAGTTATTCTATTTAAAGCAGGTGTTCCATATTAATAGATCTGCCTCAGGACCTGCAGTGAGAATGGAAGACCTCACCTCGCTATTGAATGGTCGATAAAATTGTTTAAATTTTGGATGAAACTTATCGACGTACCAAAATATAACTACCGAAAATTAATATACACAAGACTTTCGCAGATAAAGGGTAATTCTTTTTGAAGCCATGGCCCGCTATTTCTAAAGGATTACTATATAATATAAGATTGTCCTCTGGTTTGTGCATTTACGTGAAAGTTTGTTATTTGTAAACTGTGATCAACGACTACGAAACTTATTTTGGCTAAAAGATGTTCATTATTCGAGTGCAAGAGGTTGGAATGGTAAAATTTTTCTTAATGGAACGTGCAGTCCAGCGCCTTATCTATTTTCTGATTTCTGTTATAAAATAAAATCATTTGCTGCACAATTTAAATTAAATAAATTTTCGATAAACTTAACTAGTAAAACAATTAATGTTTTATGTGACTCCGTATGTTCTTTTTGTGGAACAATAGTGATGGATATGAGAAAACACCTTCTTGATTCTTGTCACATTCTTTTCAATGTTCGAGTTCTTTATTGCCATTTGATTTTTGTTACCAAATTTTATTCGGTGATAGTTTTGCCATAGTAACGATATTTAACTTTGTAGTGCATTTTTGCTGCAGACAATTCGAACGTTAAACGTATTTTTTGCAAATGAATAACAATTTATTTCATTCCTGTAATCTTATCTAAGATTTAAATATTAGGTTTCTTTGACATGAATAAAAGAAGTGAACATTAGAAATTATAAGAACATTTTATAGCATTATAACATTATAAAATAGAAATAACAATGAAAGATTTTCTTAAGTAAGCGAAATACAAAGTTAAAAGAAATAAGTAACGATGGTTATTTCAAATCTAATAAATCTCTTCAAAAACACTCTGCAATATTCGAACCATTATGTGACAAACGGCTGCATTTTTAATATTGGCAGCTCAGAATTTACATAAGAATTAAAAAATTTCCAGGCAATTTGTTGTATATTACTTCACTGAATGAGGTGTTTGTTTTTATAAATATATAATATTAATATGTCAATGTGTAACATAACACGAAAACAAATTTCAGGTTCATTTTCAAATTTTAATATTGTGTTATTAATATTCATTATCTAAAATACGAAATTGTATACATTTGTACAACAGAAACAACAATGTTTATAACGAAATTTTAAATATATATCTATATATATTCAATGCAATTCTCCGTAAATTACACGAAAAAGGTTCCATAAACTTATTGTCACTACAAAATAATAATAATAATAATAAAGAACATTGTAAAATTACTATTTAAATACGTAAATAGAAAGGTATGGAATTTGACGTAACCTTAATGCCGTGTTTGTTTTGTTTTGTACAATACCAAGAAGAACAAAGAAGTAATAAATGAATGAGTCGTTATATGTAAAAATTATATCGAATGTTTCTGTAGGGTTACATAATTATTGTATTTAAATTAGAGAGATGCTTTACTTTTACATATTGAAATAATTACTTCATAAATTACTGCTGTTCAATATTATTATGTTTTAGTATTTCGAAAATCAAATAATCTGGATTTTTTTTATAAATGAAACAACATTTAAAAATAGTTATCGGTACAAATAAAAAAATGTGACATTTCAATTTGTTATTATTAATTAATTTTATGCTTTATATTTAGAAAAAATTAAAAGCAAGAACTTCTTTTATTGCGTTGATACAGTGAATGTAGTAAAAAAAAATCGTTGTGAGACAGCGACAGATTTTCGAAATAAAATTTCCACCACGCGGATAAAGTTCACACATTGTCGATGAACTGGCCACGTACAGTTTTCCATGTTTTCTTCACGCATATAACGCATAAAAAAACAACGTTGCCTCTAAATAATCTCGATAAGCGTTTCTATAAGTAAATCGCCCACGTCGTTTTTTATGATTACCTATCAAAAAAGAAACAAACAAAAAAAAACAAGAAATAAAATTAATTCACGTACTTAACTCTTAGCACATTCTGTAATCAGCGTGACGTAAGCACGTTTTTAATTGTTGCTTAAAAATATTTTTTCGGCTGTTGTCGATGCGTATTGTTCGGTGATAATTTATCGAATGCGAGATATCTTGTGCAAAATAAGTTTTTTGAGTAAGTTAAACTACATTTTTATTGCATATTTATATTAATTGTGCTCCATCGTGTCGATAATGAATATAAAAACATAAAATTAAAAGTAATTTTCGATCAGACGTTTAAAAATCCCAATCGAATGTTATACGGTGATAAGAACGGCGTATATATTTTTACTGCCATTCACGATATTTAACTTTGCCTTAATTTTCTGCTTCAGACAATTATAGCATTAAACGTATTTTTTTCAAATAAATAATAATCTATTATTTCATTTTTCGATCTTATCCAATACCTCAATATTGGGTTCATCTGTTCATTTGATATAAACTGTTTGTTATTTCCTTTCTTTTTCTCCTTCAAATTTTTATATAATTAATTGAATTAACGCGAAAAACTTTTACGAATTGCTGTGTTTATTGCGTTTACTTTTATTCTTCAGGTTTTAATAATAAAATGGAAATTGAAAATAAAGTGAGTGCAGAAGACTCTTTTAAAAAAATAGTATGTGATATAATGCAACTAACATCTGCCATATATGATGATTTCCCAGAAGAAACAAAATTTTCTTCTTCTGTAAGTTACAATTCAATGAAAACAATTAAAATAATTAAATAATTCTTATCGTCTAAAAATTTAAAACGGAAAAACACAACACGAGAAATGCACAATCTTATTGAAAGTGTTGTTTGTAATGGCTGCAAATTCTTTATTAATTAATAAATGATTTTTTTCCGAGTAATACAAGAACATTTCGACTACTGTAAGATTATTCTATCAAGAATCAGAATTTTTACTTTTTACAGAATTCCGATGAAGAACACGACTGTAATTTTTGGCATTTGAAAAGTAGTCGTGAAGAAATCAGACCATTGAAAAAAGAATTTGAATTCTTAGAAAAACATTCATTGGTCAAAAAGGTTATATTCGAAGAGAACGAAGAGTCGTCGGAAGACGATGACGTTATGTTTCCATCGTCATCAAAAATAAAGAAAAAAATGAAAGTATTGAATGAAGGTGAGGTTAAAAAAAAAATATAAAGAATTATTCGACTTATAAAATAATCTTTTCAAAAGTTATTATAAAATTTTTTGATGTTAAACTCATTTTGTTTCAATCTATTTAAATTATAAATCTTAATATTAGTTATCCATTTGCAGTCTTTCACGTGTGTTGTATGTCGTAGTTTATTATATTCGAAACAATTCAAAAACAGATCATTTATTTCTACAAAGATTCCATTTATTTCGTCAAAAATTTTATTGATGATGATTTTTGTTATTTAAACAGTAATAGGTGTCTGTCTGTTTTCCCGTCTATTTCGTTTAATATCTCACAATACGCTAACATTAAGAGAAAATGTTTGCACGGTAACTTCTATGTAAGGGGCATAGACACTATTCAATGTTGGTAACTAAAAGTCGAGAGGTGGAGGAATAGAGGAAGTACAGTACGTGCATAATATTTTTAGAGGACTTACTGAAGATTTTACACGAAAATATGTATAAATGTGAAATAAACATTTTTGTAACTCGACAGTTAAAATCTATGCATGTGTATTGCTTTGTCATTTCTTTTATAGTTTAAACATGATATATATTTATAAACGTGTCGTCCTGGCTTAATTTGTGAAAATAAATGAATATTTAAATACGTACAAATATTTCACACTAACACAGATATTTTACAACGTTACATTTGTTTTTTTCATAAAGTTATTTATAATTAATGGCTAAATTACGATATTAAATTACAAAAAAATTGAAATGTAAATTTAAAAAATTTTATTTTTAGTGTAAAGAGAAACAATTCAATTTGACGATAAACCTTTAAGCAAAAATAAGCCCATGAGAAAAGTTGATGTAAGTAAAAGCTGAGAGAGTAAGATAATATTTTTTAATTTTTCTTACTTTACACTTATAATCCCATTCTCGTTCCTCGCTAAACTTTTTAAATAATGTTTTGATATTTAAAGATTTTCGTCTCTAAAATAATTTTATACATCTTAAATGTTTCGCCTTAGAAAGTTTATATTGAAATTTTGAAAAAATCGATTTCGAAATATTTAAATATTATTTTGAAAATAGCAAATTTACGAAAAAACTAATCGATATATTTTATTCTTGGAAAAGTTATTGTTACAGCAAAATGATGGCATTCGATTAGGAAAATTACATAATACCATGTTATCGGCCAGCACAAAATATGTTTTAAATGGTTTTCTAGAGTGCGAGTTTAAATATTTTGAGTATTTTTCGCCAAATTTGATTGGTCGGCAGATTACTGTTTGATGAGTTTGTCAGAACAAACATATTAAAAATTTAAGATATATTTTCAATTGGTGTCTACTTCACCTATGAAATTGTGACATTTCGTACCATTCGAGTATCGCTATAAATATAATAATGTTAGACTATAATAATTACTTTCTATATAATCATTGTATCATGGTATTTGATTTATATACTCTTTGCAGAAAACAACGAAGTGTTCGGATATCTTTCACTATATATTTTGCCATCTGCCATCGGTTATCTTTTCCTGTTGGAAAAGAAAATAAATGCTCAATAATGAAAAGGTACGTAAAAGATTACGTAAATTTTAATTATAATATGACTCTTATTTTCTAAAAGTCAAATAATGTAAAATTTAAAATGTATATATTAATTAATTAGCGTAAAGAATAATAAAGGTTACGATAAACGTGCTAAAGGAAAAATTCACATAAAATTCAATTCACTTTAACACCACAATAATTCTACTAGTGAATAATTGACTTACAAGGAGAGCTTACGGCTTTGGGGTAACGGATTTTGATGATCTTTGGTTTAGAGGTAGTACACCATGTGAGTGTACTACCTGTAAAATACTAAAGTGCAATACTCAAATATAATCAAGAAAATCGAACTTAAAGTTTTTTAGCACTTTATATATAAATTATACGTACTTCTATTTGAGCGTCCTGTGGCAGAGTGGTAACGAGTCCGATTCATAAGCTTGAGTTCTCGGGTTCGATTCTCGCGTATAATTTTTTTTTTAATTCATAAATACTTATAATGTATTTATTTATTTACTCATTCATTTATTTCTTATTATTTATTTATTTTAATTTAATTTCTACTATTCCAAGTCTAATATTTTTATACTTTTGTTGACAATAACGGCGCATTCTTGACACCTATGTGTCAACTTTCCCATCTAATTGTTATCACTAACGGTGACCGATCTAATTCTCACTAGGAGCGTTTTTTCTATCGGAGTTCTTTTTCACTCACTCTTTAACAGTTCGTTTCTAAATTTCGACACGAATAGACGTATTTGTGTAGTAAAACTTATTTTGAAAAATTATTTTATAATCAAAAAATGTCGTCAAGAGAAGCAAGTTCTTCACGTTGTGACGAAAAAACTGTTGATGATAACTCTTTATACAGTGATGTAAAATACTAACTTGTAAAGTGCAAAACTCAAATATAACCAAGAAAAACGAATATAATTTATTGAAGCAATATTATATAATTACATATCATTGTCAGATGTACATGATCGTGAATGATACTTATGATAAAAACATTCAAAACAAAAATTCTGTCTACACCAAGAACAACAAATAAATGCTGCTTTTTTAAAAGGTATCATCAACAGTTTTTTCGTCACAACGTGAAGAACTTGCTTCTCTTGACGACATTTTTCGATTATAAAATAATTTTTCAAAATAAGTTTTACTACACAAATACGTCTATTCGTGTCGAAATTTAGAAACGAACTGTTAAAGAGTGAGTGAAAAAGAACTCCGATAGAAAAAACGCTCCTAGTGAGAATTAGATCGGTCACCGTTAGTGATAACAATTAGATGGGAAAGTTGACACATAGGTGTCAAGAATGCGCCGTTATTGTCAACAAAAGTATAAAAATATTAGACTTGGAATAGTAGAAATTAAATTAAAATAAATAAATAATAAGAAATAAATGAATGAGTAAATAAATAAATACATTATAAGTATTTATGAATTAAAAAAAAAATTATACGCGAGAATCGAACCCGAGAACTCAAGCTTAGGAATCGGACTAGTTACCACTCTGCCACAGAACGCTCAAATAAAGGTATGTATAATTTATATATAAAGTGCTAAAAAACTTTAAGTTCGATTTTCTTGATTATATTTGAGTATTGCACTTTAGTATTTTACAGGTAGTACATTCACATGGTGTACTACTTCTACACCAAAGATTGTCAAAATCCGTTACCCCAAAGCCGTAGGCTCTCCTTGTTAGAATATAATTCCAGAATTGTGAATCCCAATTCATTCCGTCATCTGTCGGTTTGGATCAACGCCTGAATAACAATTACGTCTACAACGATTTTTATATCTTGCTATTAGTGTACTTTCATTGTATATAAAGTACCTGTGACAATAGAACACGCTGCTATTACTCCTAAACTCCAGTTAATGCGTAAACGGAGCATTTTAGCCTTCACTTCTAACTATACTTTCTTGATTATAAAAAAAAAATTGTACATTATAACCATAACCAGTTTCATGGTAAGGCCGGATCTTAGTTTGTTATAGCTCATTTGTACTGAATATTTTAATCTAGACTGTTATCAAGGGCGGGGACTATGCCGTGGTGCGAACTCTCTCGACTGAAACGAGGTTCAATCGCGATTGACTGAAGAATGTTCTTAAAACAAGGTCCACTCATAAAAAAAGTTCGTTCAATCCCACACGCATGGGAAATACAAGATATCGGGCTGTACAATAAAAAAGTCATCTGTCTGTTATTAGAAATATGGCAAAAAAAGTGTTTATTTCTAACCAAAACTTCCATTTTATTTCTTGATTTCTCGGACATAGTGCATAGTTACCTCAGTTCTATCATCGCGTGTAATGACCGGGTTTTTCTCAAGCGAACTGCCTGTGCAAACATCTTGACAGTTACAATTCGGATTGTAGGTAAATCGCGATCGAAGTAAGTCGCGAACATAGTATTACTGTGTTAGTCTGTGTTAGTTTGTCTCTGGTAATTTGTCTTACTTTTAAGTTTTATTTCTTAATTGAATTAATAATATCATTGAAAAATTCAATTCTCTCAACAAAAGTACAATATAACCTGCGTTAAGCAAAATTTAAAGCAGCGGTTTACAAATACTGAGTTTTACGAATTTGCTAAAATCACCATGAAGGTTTGATTTGTTTACACTTTTAAACAAATTCCATGCATTAATTTGTGATTACTTGAAGATCAGATGACAGTCATTTTCTGTCGCTCGACTTGTATGTTTCTGTATATATTTAAACGTCTGTCTGTACATACAAGCGTGTAAACTAAGTTTAAAGTTTTGCATAAGAGACAGCTTTATAAAATATATTTTAAGAAGAAACTCATAAGATCACATTTTAAACACTGCCGAATCCCTTAAAAAATTAGATGAGATGAGGAGCAATTTTTTATAATTAATGTATGTTTTTCTGCTATGAAATGACTTTATTATTTGCGGAAAAAATATCTATTAAGTAAACATTAAATGTGGACAGACGTGAAACATTTAAAATTTAAATAATAAGACTTGTAATTAAAAATGAATTTAATAACGCTTTATTAAATACTTTTACATAGGGAAATGGGGAGTTACGTTATTCTTCTGTTTATTTTAATGCATTTTTTAAAAATTCGATTTAAAGATGGATTTCAAGTTTTTATTCAGGTGATTATTTTAGAATTTATTTTACAAATGTTTGAATCGAATAGTATTTTTATTAATCATATAAAAATTAAATTTACATTTTAGAATATTTCCTTAATAATTGCAGTATTATTCTGATAATAAATTTACTTATTATTATACGATAAAAACACATTTTAATAATTTCAGTGTGAAAGTTTTTGGTACAAAATTATTGAATATTATTCGAGCACAATATTCATCGAGAATAATCTACTCAACATTCTAAGTTAATTTATTCAACTTTATTTCTAACAAAGTAAAAGATAATTTTGACGGAATTAATCAACTTATGAATGCATATATCATCATACCTTTGACAGAAAAACTTTCGGCAAGATTGCAGTTGGTAAAAGAATACAATCGCTGTGATTAAAAGAACAGTAGCTATAAAATGGACCAATTTCATGATTTTGGATTGTTAAATTTTGTTAAATTCTAAAAAAAATGTTCAGAGCTCTAAAGTTTAGGTATTATTTGAACAAAGTTTTCGCTCTTTCGTTTCTTCCTCTTCCCATCATAAAAAATACAAATAGAAGTATTTCGTTCTTTGTTGGCTCTTGTTTGCATTATAAAAAATACAAAAAGAAATTTTTTTGTTTTTTTTTTTGCTTTTTGCTTGCATTATAAAAAATACAAAAAAACGGTTTTTGTTTTTCCTTTGCTTTTTGCTTGAATTATAAAAAAATACAAAAAAACGGTTTTTGTTTTTCCTTTGCTTTTTGCTTGAATTATAAAAAATACAAAAAAAGTTTTTTTGTTTTTCCTTTGCTTTTTGCTTGCATTATAAATAATATAAAAAAAAATCGCTTTGGAATTAACAACAGTCTGGCTGCGACGGGGCGTCCTTTACCTGCCTACTCTTTTATCAGACTATGATCGAGGTATGTAGTAAAAATTTATTACTATGCCTGTAATATCTGATGGACAACAAAGCTGGCCAGATAGGGAATGTCGCGTCAGTACAGGATTTTATCCGTATTTTTCTGGTCGTACTATGTTACCTCTCAGAGGTGAAAGTGAATGTAATAAAAGTACAATGTCACATTATTCAAATGGTTACAATTCAGTTCAGCACAGTGAGTCCAATTATGATGGACCAATTTATTTGTTAGAACATTTTGCTACAGTTTCTGTAGGGCATCAATATGACTTGGGTACACCAAAATATGGCTTACGTCGTCTCCTTCAAATGGAAGTAATATTTAAAAAAATAATAAAAATTATTCGTTATTTATTTTTATTTCCTTCTTATTTTAAAAAAATACAAAAAATTTCGTTATTTATTTTTATTTCTTTCATATTTAAAAAAAGCAAAAAAATGTTTTCGTTATTTATTTTTATTCCTTTCATATTTAAAAAAAGCAAAAAAAAATGTTTTCGTTATTTATTTTCATTTCCTTCTTATTTTAAAAGAACAGAAAAATTTCGTTATTTATTTTTATTTCTTTCATATTTAAAAATAGCAAAAAAAATGTTTTCGTTATTTATCTTTATTCCTTTCATATTTAAAAAAAGCAAAAAAATGTTTTCGTTATTTATTTTTATTTTCTTCTTATTTTAAAAAAACAAAAAAAATTTCGTTATTTATTTTTGTTTCTTTCATATTTAAAAATAGCAAGAAAATGTTTTTGTTATTTATTTTCATTTCTTTCTTATTTAAAAAAACAAAAAAAAATCGTTATTTATTTTTAGTTGTTTTCCTACTTAAAAAATACAAAACAAATGTTATTTATTTGCAGTTTTGTTTGTTTGTATGTAAATGTTAAAAAATTTATTTAATAAATTAAATGTTTTAAATAAAAGTTTCTGAATAAATTATTGAATTGGCTTGTTCAAGAAAATTATTTAAAGTCACTCTATAAGACTGTTATAGTTATAAATAGTGAATTAAAATTACTATAAGAATAATAAATTACATATCATTTATAGGGCATCATAATATATCTTTTATACATACATGCTTTTCATATATATATAAGTCATTTGCAGTATTTTTTTCTTATTTACTGTATTGAAATATATACACAAATTGCTTTCCAAGTTTTCACACATACAAAGATTAAATGTAACTTTTGATGGAGTAAAACAACGAAACACATCGATTATTTGTCAATAAGATAACTTCTGACAGGACTTCCTATATGGGAACTAAAGTTTTTCTCGCTGTTTGACATATGAAGAAAACACTGAACACTGCATGGTGGCCAACCCATGGGTCAGGCACGCACCAATGGTCAACTACCAATCTTCAACGTTCTATTTATTCGGCCACTGGTGAGCTTGATTTGTGTCACTGTATGCAGACTTTTGCGACATAATAGAAATCTACGTGTTAAGCATGGTGAAATATTTTTTAATAAGAAAGTAGACATTAAAAATAGTGAATAGTAGAGGTTTGAAAAAATTGAACAATAGTAGCTAATGTTTTTTAAATAAACTTTTTTGTACTACTTGTTGTGGCACGAAGTGCAAGAAGACAAAATTTCACCTAGTGTAGATAAAAATAGTAAAAGTTTTACGGATTTCACTTACATACATGTAAAGAGATTATGGCTTTTATATTAAAACTGGCAGATGAGCCCGGCGTTACTCAAGCAAAAAGCATAAAGTAACGATAGAGAAGATTAAGATTATTAGATTATAGCCAATTTTACTTATTTATAACAGGTGCAAGAACTAGTTTCACTTTTTTTGTGATTAATTAAAAAATTTATGAATGAGTCTCCGATTATCTCTTGTTTATAACCAATTAGTTTAAACTAAACTATTATTGTTCTCTTTTAAGTTTTTGTCAAATTGCAGAAAATGAAGAACATACTGAGAGGTATATTGTTCTCTGGCTTACTTATAAAAGCCTGAGCAGGAGTACGGTGTTCTAAGATATAGTCACTTGCAACTGATTCTTACCAAGTTAAGAACATTATTTTCCAGATACAGTACTGGCAACACGTTAATCTGTTATTATTTGTCTAGTTACTTAATACAAAATTCTTTGCAGATTTCCATATCGACCAGGATAATGTCTTTCGTTTTGAGCTAAAATCGTGTTTCATATTTAGTTGAATATTTTCTATTAAATTAAGAGTTTATAAATAAATTATCTAATTCAATAAATTACTATTGGGTTCACAGTTCATATTATTAATGCAACTATATATATGTGCTGCTGTCTGCCGAAAAAAAAAATGAGTTTGAAAAAATTATAATACGTGAACATCTATTTGATTGGGCGTTACAATCAAAATATTCGCCTTATCGAACTATTTTCTATATGCGATTTATATTTCGAGAACAATTCAAAAGATCAATCGGTAAAGATTTTTCATTCGTTTGAGAAAATAATTATTGAAAACCTTCGTAACGATCCATGGAACGAATACTTTTCTCTGTTCTGCAGGAGGGCAGAGACGCTGCTGATCCGCCTGCGGACGGAAACGGCACCTTTAAAAGCGTTCTTTTACTGGGATGGGTAATTTTACTCCCCACCCCCAAACTGCCCTCATTGTGCGGAAGCAGAGACACCGGGTCATTTTTGGTTTATTTGCTCGAAGTATGCGGAGGCCCGACGTGAGCTGGGTCGTAGTCTGGCACTTGCTATCAACTTATTACGAATTCTGTCCCCAATTTATTGGCCAAAAGAGGATACTCGTCCTAGGAAACATCTGAATACTCTCGAACGATATATTTTACGAACAGGCCGATTTACTTATGTATACGGCGACGCCAGTCGGAGAAAAAGGGAACTAGGGCCATAACCTCGATATAACCCGGAGGAGAAACGAAGTGAAGTGCAAGTGAATACAAATAATTTATTATCAAAAATATTATTTTTATACAATAATAATTTGTTGGCTTATCCGTTCTTTTTAAAGCAGACTTTATTTATATGGTTTTTCAGATTTTCTTAATTTTATTTTTAAATTCGAACGAAGGTAATTTTGTTTTTATCCTTAAGGGAACGCGTATAACTTTAAACGGCTGGAGTTCGTCTGTTTCCAATGTAAGTCCGTTTTCTTCTAACGATTTGAAAATTATTTGAATACCTTAATTAAACATTTTGCGAGAGATTAATACTTTATTATCTAATATTTCACTATATTAAAGTTTCACATCAATAAAGTAACTTAGAACTTCTTGATTAACAATAATTCTATTTAGCAAAATGGACAAAATATTAATAAAAATTCGAAATCGTTTTAGCCTAATTTAATTACAAGTAAACATAACTCACCAATACGATCGCCGAATTACATTAAGCAATACGATTTTTAAAATTTAATTTTTTTAAATGAAAATACCTAGAACTTTTGTCTTAAAAAAATTTTTTTTCGTAAATAATAAAAACAAATACGATAATCAGTGAGAATGAAGTGTTTATAGACATAATAAAACAACAGCGCGTCTCTAGCGCAAAAATTAGGAAAAGTATAGCAGTTTTAAAATATTTTACAAAAAATCCCGGCGTCAAAAATTGTGATTTTAAAAAAAATTCCTGATGCATCGGGTTAGTTAATGACTGTCAAAAATAAGCCCCACCCCTCTATTCAAAATTAAATAAGCAACTAAACTAAAACTAACCAACGACCGTTAAAAAAAGTCGTTATTTAAAAAACCGTTATAAAACGTTAACTTTTAAAATTTCCCATTGTAGTAACTCCTTAAATTATGAACCAAACTTTGCCAAAATTACAAAAAAGCAGAATATGTTATCAGAATTCGAAGTTTGGACTATGTACAAAAAGTCAAAATAACTTTTGAGTCCATCTTTATCCTTTTAACACTACCACAGAAGTAACAGTCTTAAAAATTTTTTGCTTTGAAGAACTCTTCTTAAACACAGATAAAAAATTTGGTTAAAAACAAAAATGGTAGTGTTGGTAGGTAAAATGGTAGGTACTGTGGTAGTGTTAAAAGGATAAAGATGGACTCAAAAGTTATTTTGACTTTTTGTACATAGTCCAAACTTCGAATTCTGAAGAAATAATCCTGAGTTTTTACAAAAATTGTAACCATATGCAAATATTGGAGATACTCGTAACTACCACCAGAGGGCCAGAAGCAGTTTAAAAAGTAGATAAAAATGAAAATGGTGAAGAATTTCTTTGTGTTTTTAATTGTAAAACTGTGAGATACCTACAATAAAAGGCTGACACTTGATCTTTTTTAACCTTGTGAAGTTGTTTTTACCAAATTTTTTATCTGTGTTTAAGAAGAGTTCTTCAAAGCAAATTTTTAAGACTGTTACTTCTGTGGTAGTGTTAAAAAAGGATAAAGATGGACTCAAAAGTTATTTTGACTTTTTGTAAATAGTCCAAACTTCGAATTCTGAAGAAATAATCCTGAGTTTTTACAAAAATCGTAACCATATGCAAATATTGGAGATACTCGTAACTACCACCAGAGGGCCAGAAGCAGTTTAAAAAGTAGATAAAAATGAAAATGGTGAAGAATTTCTTTGTGTTTTTAATTGTAAAAGTGTCAGATACCTACAATAAAAGGCTGACACTTGATCTTTTTTAACCTTGTGAAGTTGTTTTTACCAAATTTTTTATCTGTGTTTAAGAAGAGTTCTTCAAAGCAAATTTTTAAGACTGTTACTTCTGTGGTAGTGTTAAAAGGATAAAGATGGACTCAAAAGTTATTTTGACTTTTTGTAAATAGTCCAAACTTCGAATTCTGAAGAAATAATCCTGAGTTTTTACAAAAATTGTAA
>NW_019386069.1:90524-95270 GCF_000671375.1 Centruroides sculpturatus
TGTGAGATTAGCCGGGGGTACACTAATTCGTTAGTACCACTTAATCGGCCTATTCCGTGAGAATAGTTCTCCGAGTTTCGAATCGTAAGATCCGATCGTAAAAAGTTTACATAGGAGAGCGTATAAAATCAGATCCGAACTGCGAAGTTCAGAAGTTCGTCAGGATTCCTTGACACCAGTTAATCAATCTTATTATACGCGGATTAACACGCGTTTGCGATCTGATTCGGACACCCAATTAAGAGACATTTTTGTATAATAAACAAAAGTAAAATTTAATAAATCTAAACAAACGAATACAAATAACCAAATACAACGATAATACGACAAGCTATAGACCACGGCTTAATCTACGCTAATGTGCGTTCGAGAGAGAGAGCTCACAAAATGATTCTAAACATACGACCTGTTAGTTGTCGTCTTCGTTTCTGTAGATATACACCTTGTAGATAGAGTTCATATTACTTTCGTATGGGAGATCAATTCGTGCACAAAATATAAAATATCACTTCTTCTAAGTGTAGACTCGGACTTCGTCTATCTGACTCCGTTATGGGCGTTGGCCATCAGGAGGGAAACGTATATGGAGTTTAGATGCTTCGGATCTGTCGAAGAACTCCTCGAATTCTGACTAATCTCCCTTTTTATTTCAAAATTTCGTCCAATCATCGTCCAGTAGCTCTTTCGTGAGAACGGACGAAAGGGGGATGAATGAGGGGTAACCATTTCCCATCTGAGCGAGATTTTTAACCAGATACGGAAAAAACAGCGGATGTTCTCCTCTGCGAAAGGAAGTAGCATCTGTTATCTGGTTTTTCCCACGTCTAAAACAATATTTTTTTCACAAAATCGAAGTAATATTTTGTGTCGAAAATTAAACATATTAATAAAAATTCATAAATGAGGCCCAGGGCCTTTCGGATCTCACAGTTGTTTCATATAAATTTAATTTTAATATAAGTTAGAATTCATTTTAAAGATTGAATTAGTTATGGAAGCATACGGTTTTATTATTACCTACGATGGAGAGAGAAATTATTCTGTTTCTCCTCGTCTGTACAAGTCTTTGAATAGCTGTATTGCTGCGGTAAATAATTTTTCTTTTGATATTCCCGATAATTTTCCAATTGTTTTGCGTTATTTTAAAGTTAATGGAGAAATATAAAAAGGAGATGGAAAGTTTGAGTTTGTAATTGTTGACGAGGACGGAAGAATTAATGAAGTAAGTAATAATTTATATTATTCGTTTGAGGAATGTTTGGATGTTATGAACAAAGTTTATGTTGAAAAAAACAAGAAGAATATATTAATATTTAGAGAGATAAATTGTGGTTCAAAGCATTATAAATTTACTAAAATTCATAAAATCGACTGATGATGTATTTTAAGCATCCGAGTAACTGTATAGTAGCAGGGCCGTCGCAATGTGGAAAGACGACGCTGGTAAAAAAAATTATTCGCTGTAAAATTTATGAAAAATCATTTTAAAAAATTTTATGGTGTTATTCTGTATATTTACCGTTTTTTCGTGACGAAAAAAATATTACATTTATGTATGGTTTACCTGAATCCGTGCAAGGATGGGATTTAGTAATAATTGATGATTTGATGCACGAACTCGGCTCAAAAACTGCGTTCCTCTTTACCACAGAGTCTCATTATTATAATGTAAGTGTGATCTTGATAATGCAAAATTTGTTTCCGAAAAATAAAATTATGAGAGATATAACATTAAATACTCATAATTTGATTTTGTTTAAAAATAATCGCGACGAAAGTCAAGTAAGTTGTTTGGGACGGCAAGCTTTTGCAGGAAAATGTAATTTTTTTATGGATGCATATAAAAAAGCAACAGAAAAGGATTTTCGTTATTTGTTATTGGATTTTCACCAAAAACAGACAAGAAACTTTCAGTGCGAGATTCGTGCTTTCCGGATGAACAAGGTATTTTTTGGATATATTTACCGATAAAATGAAGAACGTAAAGAAAAATTACCATATGCTGGCGCTTTTAGCTAAAACTACTCCGTCACAGAGAAGAGCAATATTGAAAGAGGCTACTCCCGATCAAGTTAAAGTTTTATGCGAAATATGCGATAATTTGAGGAAAGGAAATATACCTGTCAATGTTCATAAATTACGAAAATATAAAGAAATAATCCGGAAATTAAGTGAAAAACACGTTCCTTTAAATACCAAGAAAAGAATTTTAGTTATTGTGTACAGGCACAATGAAGTGACGTTTTTCTCAACACTGGGCTAGTTGAATCTTTTATTTAGTTAGAACGTTTTTTCCATACATCAACGTTTCGGGCATCAGCCCCTCTTCAGCTAACTAAATATATATAAAAATATTTTACAGGACACAAATAAAAACCAAAAAACTCACATAAATTCTTAGTAAGCCATACCTCACTTTAGCATGGACACTGCACACACAGCAGAAATCAGACTACACTTAGGTTTTTAACATTTTCAATATCAATTTTTTATCACAATTTTAACTTTACAGGTTAAAAACAAAACCTTTTCTACATTTTATTACATAAACAAGATAAACTCTGCAGATTTTAAAAAACTAAAACTTACAAATTTCAAAAGTCTNAGATACCTACAATAAAAGGCTGACACTTGATCTTTTTTAACCTTGTGAAGTTGTTTTTACCAAATTTTTTATCTGTGTTTAAGAAGAGTTCTTCAAAGCAAATTTTTAAGACTGTTACTTCTGTGGTAGTGTTAAAAGGATAAAGATGGACTCAAAAGTTATTTTGACTTTTTGTACATAGTCCAAACTTCGAATTCTGAAGAAATAATCCTGAGTTTTTACAAAAATTGTAACCATATGCAAATATTGGAGATACTCGTAACTACCACCAGAGGGCCAGAAGCAGTTTTAAAAAGTAGATAAAAATGAAAATGGTGAAGAATTTATTTGTGTTTTTAATTGTAAAAGTGTCAGATACCTACAATAAAAGGCTGACACTTGATCTTTTTTAACCTTGTGAAGTTGTTTTTACCAAATTTTTTATCTGTGTTTAAGAAGTGCTTCAAAGCAGAAAATTTTTAAGACTGTTACTTCTGTGGTAGTGTTAAAAAAATAAAGATGGACTCAAAAGTTATTTTGACTTTTTGTACATAGTCCAAACTTCGAATTCTGAAGAAATAATCCTGAGTTTTTACAAAAATTGTAAGAATATGTTATCCTTAACTATACCCCCAAATCCGCCTCCTTCAAATTCAACCCCCACCTACTAAACCCATTTAAAATTTTGAATTTAAACCCCTTAACTTCCTTCCTAACCAACCTAGCCAAAAATTTTAAGTGTCATACGAACCCCCTTAAAAAGTTCTATCCAACGGTGTCTCTGATTCCAATATATACCCAAAAATTCCGATTCAAAACAGGAGCACAATCCCACACAGCCTATCCAGACAAGTCTTAGATAGATCCTGTGAGCTGCCACCCACTCCCACCGTAATTGACAACAACGTGCTAAGTGTCTTATTACTCTATAAACCAGCGCTGTCCAACTTATCATAGCCCGCGGGCCATATTCTCTTCACCAAACATTTCGGGGGCCAAGAAGGTTGGTGATGGCTAATTGGTCGGCTGGGAATCACGTCACATGACATTTGCACAGTGCTACGGTTCAGTAAGCACTAATTGACGCTATAAAAAGGCGACAGTTCGACACACCGGATATACGTCACTCTCGTCTAAGTTCGACTTGGGAATTTTTTGTTCAATTATAAATGTGAATTCTTCTTTCTGGAAAAAATAAGACATTCCCTGAAAATAAGACCTAGCGCATTTTTCAGAGCAAAAATTAATATAAGACACTGTCTTATTTTCGGGGAAACACGGTAGTAAAATAATTTTAATATTAGAGGAGAAGGTGGTATTATGGAACCCCAATTACATTTTAGTGAATTGTAACAAGGTATCATAACTACACCCACATTTTTTGTGCGAAAAGTACTGGTAACTATTAAACTAAATGTTCCTAATTGAATTTTTCGCTAGTGTAATTATAAGTATGGTTTTTGAATGCTTTTGCACAAAAAGTCCGAAAGTAGGCTTAGAGAAAATCGGGTGGTAATATGGAACCTTACTGTATATTTTCAAAAAATGCTTTAATGTAGCCAAAAACAAATAAAAAAGGACAAAAAATGTTAAATAATTACCAAATTATTTACTCCAATGTATTTTATTGCAAAAATGCTTTTATAACAGAAAAATATGACCTCCATCAACAATATACATTCCAGCAGCTCTTTTTCGATATTCTCAGGAAGAATTGGCTTTCTAACTAGTGTCTTTTTCACAGATTGCTCCAAAGGAATATCTGCTTGCAAATAGAGAGTTCGGAGGAGTTGACTTCCATATTACTGTAAAAGCACCAATGGGGTCCATATTTCACGCATCGCCATCTCGAATTAACTTATGTCTGTCGAGACCAAAATTTAAAAAACGTGAACATCGCGCAGATTAATATGTACTGTACCCCTAAGTCTCTGGGACGGAATACGTGCACCAGTGAACCTACAACTACACGATTTATAAAATAAAATAAAAGACAAAACTGTCCAAAAAGGATCACCATTTATTACTTGTGTTCCAAGACTAAAACATTTTCGGCGACTGACCTTCCTTTTTAGGCTACTTGTCGCCGTAAAGTTCACAAAAAGTCCTTTTAAAAACACAAAACATCCAATTAAAATTTTATAAAATTTCTGAAAAAGGAA
>NW_019386070.1:0-9071 GCF_000671375.1 Centruroides sculpturatus
CAGGCAACGTGTCCAATGATTTAAAAATAAATTAATTTTATTTCTATGATAGTATTAGATCTGTTTGGAACACCTTTTAATTTTTAAATTATTTTTTATATGGTGTAATTCACTGAGGAAGGCCTACTGTATTATATCCAAAACGTTAAGATTTATTAAATCAACTGCTGGATACAAGGCGATCTGTTTTATTGCTATTTTTTATTCTTCGGTCAGATCTTATTTATTTAAATTCAGCAACGAGTTGCGTAACTTTCCCGGCAAAAAAGTTAAGATTGTGTGTAACGCAATGTCATGAAATTTTATCTAAAAACTTTTTATATTATTAACTATAACAAAATGCTTAATTTTAAGGGTATGGATGAGTTTTATAAAAAAAAAAAAATTGTAAATGATAATAACGAGTAAAATCGTCATTAAATTCGATCCTATTCGAGATATGAAACACGACCCCCTTTATCTCCCTACCCCTTGATCTTTAACCACCAAAATTTAATAGCATCAATGTCCATAATGCACAAACCTCCCTGTAAAATTTCAGAAATTTTCGTCAAAAAGCACAGGAATTACAGTATTAAACTTGAAAGGGTGAACAAAATCGTGCCCCACAAACACACACTAACATCCATACAAACAGAAAAAAATAATTAAGATTCCTCTAGCTTTAATTAATAACAAATGAGGAATCAAATAAACTTAACAATATAGTTATTTGAAATTTAAAATAATAAGCACGTGTGCCATCTTGTAAAACAAGTTGGAGCACATGTTTATTATGTTAACATTGATTTGTTGTTCAAACAAAAGAATGTGTTAATTGAAAACGAATTTTGTTAATGTTAAACACAAAACATATTTTGTAAAATATAATATATAAATAAACCGAATATATGATACACCGTATAAGATTAAGGGGTTAATATATATTATCAAAATTTAAAATTCACAAAATTTCTACTCGTAAATCAACTTTTATTATTTCGCAAGTCTTTCTACATTGCTTTGAAATATTTATGAATTAATAGAAAAAATAATCTGGCAAGAAAACTTAAATATAAAGATTCAAAATTTGATTGTTTCTTACAGGACCCACGAGAAAATATAGGATGTCGGGGCAAAGACTATTTTGGGTCCCCCTTTCGGACGCCTTGCTTATACAATTAAATAGCATAATGATATTGAAGTAGAAAAATATTCTAGTATAAATGTTAGCCCGTGGCCAAAGTTATTTCACTATTTGGATAAACAATCAGAAAATGGAATTTTTTAAATTTTTTCCTCTGATGGGTCACACTAAAACTCATGGGCTCTCGGAACCCTTCTCGTAGGTCCTAGTTTCTTACCCAACAGAATAAGAAACAATTACTAAGACGTATGTCATAATTCATAGAGAAGGTTTCCCGTTCGATTCCCGCTGATAACTGAAAATCCTTCTGGAATAATAAAAGAAAAAGATTAAAAACTGTATTTATACTGTAATATTTAAATTTTATAGTATAAATACAGTATAACTCGATGGCACTTCATTTTCGCAAAATATACGAAAATTTGTTTCTATACTTATAAATGTAAAGAGTTGTAACTCTTGATCCTTAATTGTGAATACAAGGAATCAAGTGTTGGAGAATGATAAGGATCAATAGTGAGAGGATCAAGTGTTGGAGTCAAGGAATGATAAGGATCAAGTATCCTTAATTGTAAATACAGTCAGAATGTATCCAATAAGCTTCCACGTACTGAAAATAAAATTAATACTTGATACTGCTATAATAGGCTAAGTTACTATGAATATTTTAATAAATATTAATGCGTTCATATTATTTCACCACGAAAGAATTTAAAGATACAATTGTGTGGGTTGTTGAGCATAGTTAAATGATTCGGGTAATGATAATGGTCGTCACGTTAACATCCCATTATGTGAAGGTATGCATAACACATTCAATATCTGTGATAGAAGGTTCGAACCTTTTATTGTGTTAAAATTTACGAATTGAAACAATCTAGTAATGATTGGATACGTAAAAATATTTTTAAAATTAGTGATTTCATATTCTATGAATTAAAAGTGACTGAGCGACTTGTTGCGACCTTGGCACTATTATACAGCGGTGAAGGTGTGTGTAAATAATGTTTAATGGACTGGATCATTGGACAAACAGATATGAAATATTGAGTAAAATCGTGTTCTATATCATATATAACATTTCATTTTTTTAAATAATAATTTTTAACATTTTTTTCCAGAAGGAAATCACAATGAAAACAATATAATTGTAGTGTATTTAACACTAGAACAAAAAAAAAAAAAAATAGTGACACATAAGTCCCAAGTTTTGCCATGTAAGTATTTAATACACCTATTTAATATAAATAAAAATGGTTAAATGAAAAAAAATGAATTAAAATATAAACAGAAAGATTTCCTCCAATAAGCAATTAAAAAAAATTAGTTTAAAAATTTGAATTCAAATGAACAAATAATAATTACTTTCACTTTAAAAAGTCCACTACAAACAATAGTCACGTGATACGACCTTCCCGTCATCCCTAGCACGGCGGACTATTTTTCTCTTTCACGCGAACTGAAATATTACTACGCTGTATTTTTAACTTAAAATACAGAAGAGAAATTCGAGTAAGAACATCGAATATAAATAAGAAACGTTTCGGTACAATTAAACGATATATTTTTAATAAAATTGCAAACTATTTAACGATTTTAATATTTACGACCTTGGCACTATTTCGTGTAATAATGATGGTGTGTAAATAATCTTTAATGGTAGAAAGTTGGTTTAATGTTCATCTGTTGTTAAACGACGTTTTACTAAACGAAGACAAGTTATTTTCATCAACGTAAGTTATTGCATAATAATATAATTAATAAATTAGTAGATAATATTAAAAATGTACATTGCATTCTTCGTTGTATTCATGTGATTGCACAAGAGTGTGTGAGCACGAGAGGGCAGAAATGAGTGAGATATTGCATGTGTTTTTCTTTCTATGCTGCAATAATCACCAATGGTTACAATTACTAACACACATATGGAGTAAACCATGTGGATCGTACTTGCAAACAATAAACATGGGTATGTGTTCACTAGAGCCTATTCATTTCCCTTTACTTGCATTATCTATACTACTTATGATTGTGTTAATGTGGTTTCATATTGTTAAGTTGCATTAATACAGTGGATTTGATTGCAGATCACTTATTTCATTCTCTATGGAAATTGTGAGTTGTGTGTTTTGGTAGAACTTACACAGTCTTTGGTGTTTTTCATACTCTGTGTGTAATGTGTTGAATGCCTTCTTAATACAGTTTTATTGACAGTGTTGCATTTAAAAAGGAAATTTAGTAAGTTTCACTGCTTTACAAACCTCACAGATAAAATTCAGTTTTTCTGTACTGTTGAGTGTATTTTTTACAGGAGTTTATTGTAGAAAAATGCAATTTAGCAATATTAAAAATAATATATTGAATGTGGTTCTATTTGTAATGGTTGCTTATTTAGTTCTCTGTTTTTAGTTAGAATTTGTACAAGTCTTTAGTGTTTTAGATACTCTCTATGTAATGTGTTGAAGGCTTTCTTAGTAAACTTTTATTGGCTGCATTCATCGATATCTTCTAATCTGATTACTGGTGTTAATAAACATTCCCACTCAACGAACCTTTATCCGGGTAATGCTTAAATTTCAGGAACAAACATTTTCGGCCTCACCTGAGGTCTGCTTCAGGTTAATTGAAAACAGGTTTCCAAACTTAGAACGACTTTCCTTGGAACAACTTCAAACGTTGTGGTTCAAAATAAAAATTTTGAAACTCAATAAATTTTCAATTAACCTGAAGCAGACTTTGGGTGAAGCCAAAAATGTTTGTTCCCGAAATTTAAGCATTACCAGAGATAAAGGTTTGTTGAGTGGAAGTGTTGGTTGCATTCAGCAGACTCAACAGTTCCAGAGCTGTTGAGTATTTTTCAGCTGAACACCCTCAACAGTAGTGCTGTTTTGGAATGTGTTCGGTATTTTGACGTCACATTTAGTAGTATCTTTCATTTAAGCTACCTATCACTACCTGAAACTGATTTTCAATTGGCAGTGCTGCATTCTTACCTGCATTTAAGGGTTCATGTTTGAACATGTTATAACACATTGGTACAAGAATGTTCAGATACATTGAAATCAAAATCCTTCCAAACAATTTTTAGTTATGGACTTTTTCCATGAATTTTTTGAAGCCCCCACTTATAGTATGTCAAATACTTCTAAATAAAAGTTTAATTGGAATGTAATGCTTAGAAAATTTCATTGCTGAATCATATTTTTGGCATTTTTAGAGGGCTAAAAAGTCAACTAAAGAGCTTTTTTTTATAATGTAATTATGGAGTCTATAATTATCACTTATATACCATTAACTATGTATTGTTAGAGAGTATTATTTACTTTTTAAGTTTATATAAACTTGTATATAATACATTGATTATACCAAATGTTTTTTTAAGTAATATTTTAACCGACAACCTGATAGATTGAAAAGAAACATTTTGTAATTTGTATTGTTATACTGTTTGAATTTTTAAAATCTAAAAAAGAAGTTAAGAGTATTTCTTTGGTAATGAATATATTTTTTAAGTATTTTTTTTCTTAATATAAAATGAAAAAAAGAATATAGAAGAATTTATTCTTTTCGTAAGTGTTTGTTGAATGAAATCTTAACAATCAATCAATCTACACAAAGAATAAGATCTTATATAAATAATAATAATAAATTGTATTGAACAGTTTTTGCTATAAATAGTTGCAGTTAAACAAATTTGATTAAGTTAATAACATGTGAGGCATATTTTATTTGTATTTAGTTCGCAATTTATAATTGAAGGCTTGGTCTAAAAAGGTGACTAGTTTTAGTCCCCTTTTTTATACATTTTACAGAATTAAGAAAAAAACTGTTTTGCAAGTTATCTATGAAAAAAAAAATCAAAATAGCTAAAATGTGTAAAGATCACTAGAGATCATAGTAAAAGTAAACAATATATTTTTAATGTTAAACATTTCAGTGTAGATATTGTCATTGTCAGTATCATGTTCTTCTAAAAGTATATTTGGTCCAACAACATTTATCAGAATGTCATAATACCATTTATCATTTTTTTGGCACTTACCAGCTAAAAAAGAAACATTTTCGAGCTGCTTTTAGTTAATGGGTAGGGGTAACTAGCATATAGTTTTTCAGTTGGCAGAGAATATACAGCTGAAGTTTTCTTAAAATTAAATTTGGAAAGCATCATAATACCATCATTAATTCTATATTTTATCATATTACTTGTCTCATATCTGAAAACACAATATTTTGAAATAGAAAATTTTTCTTTTTTTATTGTTGGTAATAGTTTTATTTAAAATATCTATAAAATGTTCAGAAAAATTTAAAACCATATCCTGGATAAGGTCTACTGCTGTAAATTTTTGAGATATCTTATTAAGCAAATCTATCCAATCTTTAGATTTATAGACTTTTTACTCTATATTCTTTTTCTATTAAATTGAATGGCCATGATTTCAGAGCAGATAACTATGTTCAGGTTTAGAAAATTGATGGATAATAGTGTTAATATTTTTTTGTATTGTATTAATAAATGTATGCAAAAACTGTACAATAACTCTTACTTACAAGTTCTTGTTTATCCAAAGCAGTTGTCAGAGTTTAGATAAAACTTGCAAATAATTACTGAAAAATATGGGTAATGAAATAGAAAGCTAATAATTTGTTATTAGCTTCTGAAGAAATACTGGAAGAAAAGGAAGGAAGCTAATAACAAAGTTATTAGCTTCCTTCATTTTCTTCCAGTATTTCTTTGTACATATAAGAAGACAAGCTATCTTCTGGCTATCTGTTTACTGTTAAAATGTTAGATCACAAGTTTTTAAGTGAAGCATCTCCATCTTGGATTTTAAGGAGGAACTATACAGCTCCAGAGCTGACTGGTTTTTGCCTGGAAAAGTACAGAGTTAATTTTACTCCTAAAAGAATATTATGTTATAAGTCTTGGAGCTGAGTTTTTTTTTTAATACTAAAACATGTATAATGCCTAGTGTATTTAAATATACTTGAAAAGCCACTTTTGCTTTGAGCTGACCAGTTTTTTCACCAAGTCTTTCAATTAAATGTCAACATATGTAATCAGGGATGATGATAGCATATACTGGATCCAGAATTAGAGTGAGCTACTTTTGCTCCTTAGTGAGTCCTTTTTGCCATTTTTATTTTGAACAAATGAAGTATATAGAATGTTTTTGTATTAATAAAAAGTATTCTTAAAGATTGTATTTTTTGTTAGTAAAAATAACATTAATCTATAAGAGTAGAAACTACTATGGGTCCTAAGTTTTCTGTGGGCTCAGAGGGAAAATCCCCAGATTCCCTTTTTTTGACAGCCCTATATGTAATAAAAGGATTTGATTTATGAGATTCAGATTTCATAAAATTATTCATTCTCAATGCTGATGATTAACATTTTATGCAAATTTTTAATACTAAATATAATAAATTTATTAATCAAGAGTAACAATATTAAGCATTTTTTTGCAGTTATTAGTATTACTTGTATTTTATTTAATCAAAAGCTACTGTATTTAAATTTGTATTTAAAGTTTGGTTGCCTATAATCGATAATATATTAGTGATAGATATATGTATAAACAAATTGTTTGATTAGAAGATATAACTAAAAGAAAACTATATTATCAGTCTACAATGATGTATAAGAAAATATAAAAATTAAATTATTATTTTTTTGTTGGTTTTCTTTTTTGTTTTTATAACATTAGCATATTTATTAGTGTGAAGAATGATGACCATCATGTAAACAATATTTTTTGTAGACTGATGAATATATTTAATATTTTAATTATAAATCAGTAATAATTATAAAGAACTAATTTGCATTAAACAAACAAAAAAAAAATTATAGTTAAAAGTTATTAGATTTATTGTAAATTTTATACCAAAAAGAACTAATGTTCACATGATGGCTGTATTGAATTTTTTTGTCTTTAATGTAATATTTACTATGATTTATAAAAATATTTGTTATACTACCACTCAAAACTGGTTATACTTGAATTAAACATATTAAAAATATTTACTCTAGCAATTTATATAATACATGCAAATCTTTTTGTTTGTGTTAAATGGGCATCATCAGGCAAAGTAATCCCTAGCTGCTGAAACAATGATGGATCCAATGGCAATCCTTCATTGTTTCAGCATCTGGGGATTAGTTTGCCTGATGATGCCTGTTTAACACAGACAAAAATGTTTGGGCATATTATATAAATTGCTGGAGTATAGGCTCTTAATGTGTTTAATTAAACATTTGTTCTTTTGATAATTTGTAATTCTTCGTCTATTAATGTCTGGGAAGAATGAATGAGGAGTGCTCTCTGAATAAGTGACGTGATAGCAGAGTTAACAAAGCTTGGGGGTTGGAAAGCAGTTACAGGAATAATATCTCTACAACCGGGTTATAAACAAACTATTTCCAAAATCTTTCCTCTGCAATAAGCATTTGTTAATCAGAAAAACTATGTCTGTGCAGCTTGATCACAGAATATTGAATAAATTCATAAACTGGTGTTACAGAATTCTGCATAGAAAATTAGTCAGTCAAATCAGGAGAAAATTGAATGAAAAGAACTTTATAAATTTTTTGAAATTAGGTTACATTATGATGAAAAATGTTTTTATATAGTGATATCTTTTTTTGACACCAGAAAAGAAACAAAAATTGCTCTGAATGTTATTAATGTAAAAAATACTGTTAATGTAATTTGGATTTGTGTATGAATATGTATTGGCATGATAACAGAAAGTATCTCTAATGTTTATTTTTTCAGTAGTCAATGCTTATTTCCAGATTAAAGAAAATGAAAATGTAGATAGAACCTCTGGTTCTCACCTCACAATATATAAAATATAAACAGATTTTTAAAAATTTAAATACAATTTAGAGTCACATATCTAATGTTATAATTACTTTGTACACATTAGAGATATTTTCTTTGACATATAATTCATATAATTCCTTTTGTTTTCTCTTTCATTCTTGATGCAAAATTTTTAAATTTGAAGTTTGTTTTGTATAAATTTTCATTTTATGGTGATGTCTTACAATGTCATTTTGTTCCCAGTTTTTAAAACAATTTCATTTATTAAGCTGTTTTTTTCCAGAATTAGTTTTAATAAAAATTTTTGTAAAAATTTACTTTTTTTTATTTTCAGTTTTGATAGTAAGACTATTTTTGTACTTTAAATTGAAATAATTAGTAATTTTGTTAATTTTAGTGTTCTTCCAATATTGGAAATATGGACACAAATTATATGAATTATATGAATATATGAAATTATATGAATATATTTATTGGAAATATGGACACAAAAATTATTCACATAGTCTAATTACTTGCTTGCAGAGATACACATTATTTTTATACCAGTTTAATGTTTTAATCTGTTTTCTGGGTTTATTATGAATATTTATATCTTGAAAGAAATCTTTAGTATGAACATTCTTAATTAATGATGCAGTGAATAGTATATTTGGCCAAACTATTTGGCTTGATAAATGCACGTATAAAAATAGGCAAGGATTGTGCACCCTGATCTCTATTGGCCTGCTGTCACTATGCTTTTGGGACATTCCAATTTTCAACGCTGACTCAGCGCTGATCTCAACATTCGTTAAAATTCGTTCCTTTTTTCAATGTTGAGGTAGCGCTGTTGTCAGCGCTGACTCAACACACTCAGCACTCAACAGATATGTTGACTGCTACTTTCCAATGAATTGTGGGTAATTGGTAAGACATTTGAATGGAATCCATCTTGCTGAGAATGGAATTATGGGAACTAAGCACTTCGTACTCGAGTTGGAACGTCGTTGATGACGTCAAATTGTTGACTTCAACACTCAACACTCGCGTTGAAAATTGGAATGTCCCGATACAGTTCATTTGAAAGTTGTATTTGATGGAAATACGTGCTTCTAATGTGCTTACTTTTAAATCAG
>NW_019386070.1:13042-35977 GCF_000671375.1 Centruroides sculpturatus
TACAATATTTGGCTATGTCTTGGCTACTTTAATATTATTTTTGTTAAATTTTTGCATGTTTTAGCTGACAACACCAGCTCGACCATTGAAGGGAGGGCAGTATTTAAATGAGACTTAATTTTCTAATTATGAGTGGTTGTTTGTTTCGTGAGCAATAAAACAATTTAAAAATAATTTTTAACGATACAATAGCGACAATTATTATTTAAAAAAAAAAATTTCTTAGGCTAAACATTGATGAAAATTCAACGCGAAGTTGGTTAATAGCAATATACTAATAAACTAATTACATGGGATATACTAATATCCTAATATACTCTACTAATAATGTATCTTTTTCCTTCTTTTCGGTTATCCGATTTTTTTCAGTTATCCGACCAACCTGAGTCCCCCAATCGAGTCGGATAATCGATGGTCTACTGTATTTTGTAAATAACATCATTATATTGCTTAAAGAGAAAAGTCATTGTTATTTTAGTAATGACTTGTTTGTAAATATAGCCTTAGGTCTTTTCTGTTTTTCTACACTTATAATAGTGCAAAGTAATAGTATATGATGATTTTTCTGTTTGTTGCCTGTTGGTACAAATATTATAAAAATAATGTATTTGCAATGTAAATAGCAGATAAATTTAATAAAAATTTACTTGAATAAATTCAAATAATAAATTCATCTCTATTTTAAATTAATTTGCTAGAATAATCATCCTTAGTAAGTTAAATCTTTTGGCTCCAGAAAGTGATTTTGTGTTTTCTAAGTTTTTATAGTTTCGATCTACAGATCCATACAAAAATGCTCAAATAAAGAATAAATTTTAAAATATAATTCAAGTTTTAAATGTAGAACAACTTTAAAAATGTAGATTCTAAAATGTATAGTATACATTATAAAATATTTCTTTTAAAAATTAAAAACAAATACTGTACTAATAAAAATTTAAAAGGGTAACAAACAAAAAAAAAAAATAACAATGTTTTTCCAAACACAAGACCAGGGATTTATGTCCAACTTTTCTTTCCTTTTATATAAAATAAGCAGAACTTGTGGCTATCATCAATTCTTCAGCTATGCAGATGGGAAAACTTTCTTCTTTGCAACTATAAGTTCAGATTTGAATACCTAGAAAGGAAGGTAAATACAGTATTGGCTGAGATGATGTTTCATAACAAAATAGCAGAAATACAATGGAACAAATCTGAGCTTGTAGTTGCTAATATGAAAAATCTGTTTACGTAGCTGAAGAATTGATGATTGCCACAAGCTCTGTTCTCATTCTAAATGAAAGGAAAGGATGGTTGGACATAGATCTGTAAATCTGAGATTTAAAGTTAGAAAAATGTTATTGTTAGTTTTTGTTACTCTTGTGTGATTTTACTAATAATTATTTTTTTTAAAGAAATATTTTATGACCATGTAGAATATATTTTAAACCTACATTTTTAAATTTTATTTTTTCATTTGAATACTTTTGTTCTTTTTTGTATGGCTTTGAAAATGAAAGTTTCAAAACATGTTTATTCAAAATAGGTTTTTTAACTGTTGGAAAACTATTAAGCATGATTATTTTAGTGAAAAATATATTTGCTATTTAACATTGCAAATTTATTTTTGTGGATATATTAAGATCACCAAAAATAATCCTCAAACAACTTGTTAAATATTCAAAGTTAACTCTCACCAATGCCAAAATCCAGCAAAATAGAAATTTCTACATTTTGCTGGATTTTGGTGTTAGTGAGTGTTAATTTTAAATATTAAGATAACAAAAACTTAAGTAAAAGTTCACTTTTCTCATAAATGTTAGATTTTCTTCTGACAAAACTATATTTTTTTCAGTTAAAAAACCTACATATGATTTGTTAATCTAGAATTTTTAATAAAACGATTCATTAGTCATGGTAAAGTAGGAACAGACAAATCAGTCAAAGTTTACATAACACTCTACTTACCATTTTAAACAATTAATAATTATAGCTCTTAAGTTGCAAAATTAGTGTAAGTAAATTATAAAGATTATTATTGTAAATTAAATTTTATTTTCCAGTTTAAATTAAAGGTTTAAGTGTAGTAAAAAAATATTCATAATTAATTAATTTTATTCCNTGTTAATTCTTGACAGTTGTAGTGGACAGACATGAGCGTCATGGCAGTATGTGATAAATGATGATATCAAATGTGGATAACAATGAAATGACCTACATGTGTAAATAATGGAAAAAGAACAGAGAAGGATCGTGAAGTGAAAATGTGAAAATAAATATGAAATTGAGTTGATAACATAATCAAACAAGTCGAGGCAGCTCATTGGTGTGAAATTTGTGGCCATCAATGCCAAATAATTGTTCTTATAGACTTTGGAAAGCTTAATGCTTGTAATGAAAGTCACTTAGCGTCCTTTGATATTTTACATAAATAAGCAAAAAATTGCACTTTCTCAAACTTGAAATGTATGTTCAGCATTAATAAAAGTTGCCAAAATGATTAATTACTGTGTTTTTGTTATTTCTTACTCCTGTTTTTAGGTATTTGGTATTCAGCTGAGTAACGAAACATAGGCTGAATACTGAATAGTAACCAAATATTCGTTGCATCATTAATTCTTATTACACTTATCGTGAAAATTGATGTTGCATTTTACACTTACACTTTATAGCTGTACTTTGCTTTTCTGCAGATGTAATCCAATGATCCATGCAATCAAAATGCAGTTGCAAAGAAAATGTGGGATTACAATGCCTTGTTACTGCAATATACAGAATAGGATCATTTGTAAATTGGGTTAAAATATGAAATTTAGTTTGTAGAAACTTTGTTTGTAGACATTTTAAACTGTTTTACATATTCGTGCAGAGGCATAGCCTCTAAAGAAAGGTTGTCTCTGCAATGGAAATAGTTGTTCCTGGTGATTAGACATAGCAAGTAAACTTGGACTCGTATCCAGATGAATTTTATATTTTATTAAAATGAAATTTAGTTTTGCTAATTTTAAAGTTTATCAAAAGCTTTGCCAGTTTGCACAAGGGCCACTTGCTCCATCTCTTGTGACTTGTTGGTAGTGTTTACATTGATTGGGGAATTTATCTGATATATCATCTAATCCAGGGATGGGCAGTCTTTTTCCATGTAAGGGCTGCATTTCAAAACTTTCGAACTGACGCAGGCCGCATACAAGAGAAAAGATGAAAAAAAAATGTTGGTAAATCAAATTATTTATTCATATATAATTATAAATTAGCATAGGTATACTTAATTTAGCTTCTAGAACTGATGTAAATGTAATATATTGGAAATATTTGGTTAAATATTAGTCATTGCTAGCTTTAAATTAGTTTTGATGTGTCTGTTAGCTGGTTTTTTGTTTTAATTTTTACAAAATTTATTGTGGAAAAACTATTCGCATACATAAGTTGTAGAAAATAACATTTGAATTTTTGCTGCATACTTCCTTAAGCTGGGAAATTGATATATTTATTCATATTTTATGTGGGCAGCAGGTTGCCCATCCCTGATCTAATCTCATGATAACTGTTTGCTTTTGACAAACAATAACATAGCTAACATTGGCTTGCAGCTGTCTACCAATCAGATTGTTGATTGTCTCTCCTTCATCTTTATCATCATTATCTTTTTCATTTTTCACACCATTACCAGGTCGTTCAATGTAGATGTTATCCCTATCATTAACATCTACAAGTCTGCAGTAGCTAATACTCAAACAGTCATGAAACAAATCTAAAAACTGCTTGCTTTTTATAATAAAACATTATATACATAATTGATGCATAAATACTTGTACATAAAAAATTTCACATATTATTTAGATATACAACTTAGAAAATAATAAATACTGTATTTGCTCGTGTGAAAAACAATCTCGTATATAGGATGAGGTGTGACTTTAAAGATCAAAATAAAGAAAATTAGATTTATTAATACAATTATAATTTTATTTTGTTTAATCACAAATGAAATATCAAATGCACACATTGTCCCGCAAAAATTACTGGCATTATGAACTGTAAGGAAAAAATCTTGTAAAATTGACATAATTTGTTTATGTTAAGCTGGACAATTGGGAATTTTTTTTTTGCCAATTCTTAACAGTTGAATTCACTCTTCGTTGATTACACTTATGAGTTTTTTTGAATTCTGATTTCTGAATGATCATCCATTTTCACGTGGGAATGGATTAAAACTTATATTGGGCTCCCATGTGATTGTGGAATATCAATTTGGAATTCAATTCAAAAGCTTTGCTTTTCCTGTTTCTATTCATCTTTACTTTTGATAATACACAAGAATGATAAAACAACCCAGATAAAATACTTTTGTTTTTAAACACCAGGGGGTGAACATCTGGTAAATGCAAATACATGGTTTACAAAAGTTATTGCCAAAATGCAAAAAATTCTTTGTTTGCGCATATAGGATGATCTAGGTTTTTGAAGCAGTGAAAAATAAATAAAAACTTATAAATTTTTGTCTATAAACATGCATTTACTATTATAAGGACTTATTATACTGGCTTAACAGACAATACAGAGTTTCACAGAAAACAATTTTTATTTAATATTTAATAAGTCCTGATAATAGTGAATGCATGTTTATAGACGAAAATTTATAATTTAGTAAGAAAAGGACATTGAGGCATTTTAATTAAAATAAATAAAAACTTCATATTATATGCAAGTAAATATGGTATATATATTCACATATTTCCAATATTAAAAAATTTTACAGAATAGCATTCAGAATGAATAGGAAGCAATTTGGAAAGAACTTATTTTTATTTATACAGTAGAGCATCGATTATCCGACCCCCGATTAACCGTCACATCGGTTAACGGACCGTTCTAGTCGGCAAATTTCAAATGTCCGCTAGCGACGTGGCGCTACAATATTTGGCTATGTCTTCGCTACTTTAATATTATTTTTGTTAAATTTTTGCATGTTTTAGCTGGCAACTTCGGCTCGACCATTGAAGGGAGGCCAGTATTTAAACAAGACTTACTTTTCTAATTATGAGTGGTTGTTTGTTTTGTGAGCAATAAAATAATTTTAAACGATACAATAGCGACGATTATTATTAAAAAAAAAAAAATTGTTAGGCTTAACATTGATGACAATTCAACGCGAAGTTGGTTAATAGCGATATACTAATATACTATACTAATAATGTATTTTTTTCATTCTTTTCGGTTATCTGATTTTTTCAGTTATCCGACCAACCTGAGTCCCCAATTGAGTCGGATAATTGATGCTCTGCTATATATACTTCAGTAACTATGGTATAACATAAACATAGAACTTCAAGTTTTGGCATGTGAAAAAAGTTAAAAAAATACTTTTTACTTAGAATATCTCAACAATAACAAACTCATGAATATTACTGATTTTAATTCCTTTCATAAACTAGCCATAGAACAAGTACTTCATGTACTAACACAATAACATACAGTGCACATGCACCAGTAATCTTAATATCACAATGCCTTTGATCCAATGATAACAGATATTATTTTAAGATTTCCAAAATTGGAAATGTGGGCAAAAACAGAAAATATGAAGTAATATTTACTAGTTAATATTGTTAGTGTAGTCTGCTTTTCTGTATTGATAGAAAAATATTTTAAAAATCTTTTCTCTCATTTTGATTTCTTATATTTTTATTATTCATAAATTAAATATTTTAATTTATGAATAATATGAGTTTTTAATTTTTGAATTAAACTATAATTGTAGAGATTGACAATGAGGTCAAAAACAATCTTATAATCATAAAAAGTTTTTATATAGATAGATAAACCTAGAATTCTGATGCAAAAGACTCCTGTTTATAGGTAAAAGTAATAGTCTGTTGATTGATATAGACTTTGTTTTAATTTTTATCACTACAAATGATACAAAAACATTTTTCTCCTTGTTTAAAGTATACAGTATATACTTTAAGGTATAAGATTAAGTTTGTAATGCTATTTGCTCACTGTCTAACTGTACTAATAGTCCTGATCATGTTCCTGCAGTTTTTCACTAACATTATTACCAGCTAAAATTTTCTATCATATTTCCACTGATTTAATAGTCTGTGCTTTTATTCCAGATAAATGGAGGAACTCTATGCTTATTGCTATCCCCAAAAATGATGTGAAATTGTTTCATTCCATGCTGTTTCATCTGCAGTGATTAAAGTTATGAGCACTGCTTATAAGACTTCATTTATTCTGAAGAACATGCTCAAATTTTACCCTTTCAGCATTTCTCTGTTTAATCATTCCATGTTCTCCAATTTGTTACAAACACAAACCAGTATTCTTGATCATTTTGAATGTATACAGTAATACCTCGAACTTACGCGATAGGTGGGACCGAGTGATAACCACGTAAGTCGGGGTATAATTTCGCATATAAATACATACAAATAATTTTTAATTGGGGCCGGAGACTAAAAAAAAGCAATAATTTAGAAAAAAATGCTTAATAAAATCTTAGATAATACATATGTATAAGAGTAGAAACTACTATGGGTCCTAAGTTTTCTGTGGGCTCAGAGGGAAAATCCCCAGATTCCCTTTTTTTGACAGCCCTATATGTAATAAAAGGATTTGATTTATGAGATTCAGATTTCATAAAATTATTCATTCTCAATGCTGATGATTAACATNCTTTTAGTTAATGGGTAGGGGTAACTAGCATATAGTTTTTCAGTTGGCAGAGAATATACAGCTGAAGTTTTCTTAAAATTAAATTTGGAAAGCATTATAATACCATCATTAATTCTATATTTTATCATATTACTTGTCTCATATCTGAAAACACAATATTTTGAAATAGAAAATTTTTCTTTTTTTATTGTTGGTAATAGTTTTATTTAAAATATCTATAAAATGTTCAGAAAAATTTAAAACCATATCCTGGATAAGGTCTACTGCTGTAAATTTTTGAGATATCTTATTAAGCAAATCTATCCAATCTTTAGATTTATAGACTTTTTACTCTATATTCTTTTTCTATTAAATTGAATGGCCATGATTTCAGAGCAGATAACTATGTTCAGGTTTAGAAAATTGATGGATAATAGTGTTAATATTTTTTTGTATTGTATTAATAAATGTATGCAAAAACTGTACAATAACTCTTACTTACAAGTTCTTGTTTATCCAAAGCAGTTGTCAGAGTTTAGATAAAACTTGCAAATAATTACTGAAAAATATGGGTAATGAAATAGAAAGCTAATAATTTGTTATTAGCTTCTGAAGAAATACTGGAAGAAAAGGAAGGAAGCTAATAACAAAGTTATTAGCTTCCTTCATTTTCTTCCAGTATTTCTTTGTACATATAAGAAGACAAGCTATCTTCTGGCTATCTGTTTACTGTTAAAATGTTAGATCACAAGTTTTTAAGTGAAGCATCTCCATCTTGGATTTTAAGGAGGAACTATACAGCTCCAGAGCTGACTGGTTTTTGCCTGGAAAAGTACAGAGTTAATTTTACTCCTAAAAGAATATTATGTTATAAGTCTTGGAGCTGAGTTTTTTTTTTAATACTAAAACATGTATAATGCCTAGTGTATTTAAATATACTTGAAAAGCCACTTTTGCTTTGAGCTGACCAGTTTTTTCACCAAGTCTTTCAATTAAATGTCAACATATGTAATCAGGGATGATGATAGCATATACTGGATCCAGAATTAGAGTGAGCTACTTTTGCTCCTTAGTGAGTCCTTTTTGCCATTTTTATTTTGAACAAATGAAGTATATAGAATGTTTTTGTATTAATAAAAAGTATTCTTAAAGATTGTATTTTTTGTTAGTAAAAATAACATTAATCTATAAGAGTAGAAACTACTATGGGTCCTAAGTTTTCTGTGGGCTCAGAGGGAAAATCCCCAGATTCCCTTTTTTTGACAGCCCTATATGTAATAAAAGGATTTGATTTATGAGATTCAGATTTCATAAAATTATTCATTCTCAATGCTGATGATTAACATTTTATGCAAATTTTTAATACTAAATATAATAAATTTATTAATCAAGAGTAACAATATTAAGCATTTTTTTGCAGTTATTAGTATTACTTGTATTTTATTTAATCAAAAGCTACTGTATTTAAATTTGTATTTAAAGTTTGGTTGCCTATAATCGATAATATATTAGTGATAGATATATGTATAAACAAATTGTTTGATTAGAAGATATAACTAAAAGAAAACTATATTATCAGTCTACAATGATGTATAAGAAAATATAAAAATTAAATTATTATTTTTTTGTTGGTTTTCTTTTTTGTTTTTATAACATTAGCATATTTATTAGTGTGAAGAATGATGACCATCATGTAAACAATATTTTTTGTAGACTGATGAATATATTTAATATTTTAATTATAAATCAGTAATAATTATAAAGAACTAATTNATTCCATGTTGTACGAGTCACTTAGATTTTACAAATATGTGTGCCAGGCTGTGAACGGCTCACGTATTTGTAAAATCTAAGTGACTCGTACAACATGGAATTTATATAAAATGGAATTATCAACAGTGTTACAGGGGGGGTTGACTGTATATCTTTCTATACAATATTTTCTGGCCAATATTTTTTATACAAAAGATTTACATTTATATCTCAAAAATTCAATATAATATCTTTAACAAAACAAAATGTAAGAAAAGTCTCAAGTTATAGTATATTCCAAATGTGGTTGTTTAGAACCCTAGAATCACATTTATTGTATAGGTTTATGAAAACATCCCAAGTGTCAAGATATTTATGCTATGCTGTTCGTATAGGTGTATTTAGTTTGGCTTGTGTCTGAACGTTTGTCATGTGTAGAAGATGGCAAAACATTTTACTTTTTTGGCTCTGTTATACATACATAACAGAAGGAAACTATGAGAGCATTTTTACATTTTTTGGACTCTGGACCATGAAAAGCCAAGAAATGCAAAAAAAAATTCTGTGGTTTTTTTCCTGCATGGATGGATATGTGTATATAGAATGGGCACAATTTTGTTTACACAATTTGAATCTTAATAATTCCCATGATTTTTATTGAAAATTTCTGAAATTTTGCAGGGTGATTTGTATATTAAAGGAATCAATGCTATTAAATTTTGGTAATTGAAGATTGAGGTGATCGTGGATCATATCTCAAGTAGGGTTGGACTTAATGAAAATTATACTTGTTATTACATTTATAATTTTTTATGAAATTCATCTCTACCCTCGAAATTAAGCCTTTTACCATTTTATAATAGCTAAAAATATCAAAAGTTTTTCATAACAAATCTCACAAATAAAGGCACCCAACACAGTTATTTACCCCTATGCTGTTTAATTATATAAGATTTATAGGGCTGAAATTTGAAAAGATTGTAGACCTATAAATTCCCACTGTCATTCATCTGTTAGCTGTCTGTCCACCTGTCTTTCCTTAATCTTTGACATAAAGCCATAAAGGATTATAGTGCAGAAATGTTCATGTGTAAACTTTATGACAATTACTTGATAAATGGCAGGAAGTGATGTGTTCATAAGTGTCATCTAGTAGTCATTATGATCCTGTCCCCTTGTTAGTGCTAGATAAATAAACAACAATCACTTCTGGCTAAATCACCAAGATGCTTAATTTGAGATTTCAAAAAATCCACAGCCCAGCCCTTTATCCAAAATGTAAAACTGTAAATTTATATGTAATAATAATAATGTATAAGAGTTCAAAACTGTTCTATTTGCTTGTATTTTAATATATTCCTATTCTTGTAGTNGAGAATTTTTTCTTTACCTTTTATAATTGTTCTGACTGTCGATTCCGGTAGATCAAACTTCTTTGCAATTCACAAATTTTCATTTTTGTAGCGAAGTCTTTAATAATGTTAGCTTTATATTCCAAAGATAAAGTTTTTCTTTTCTTGTTTGATGCAGAAGAATCAGTTCTACTTTGTTTGGATGACATAGTAGAGTCTCTCAAGTCTCCGTAGATAAAACAAACACAGAAATAAATAACACAAAATAAATTGTAGCTATGTGTCGATTCCGCGCAACACGTCCGAACATGTGAGCTGAACAATAGTGTGGGGGGAGTGAGTAATCGAGAGTTGCGTGGCGCTCAAACAAAAGACGAATCGGCGAGATTTGAAAATTGCGTAACTCTGGGTTTGCTTAAGTCGGGATGGCGTAAGTCAAGGTATTACTGTATTTCATCCTACATTGTCTATCTAGACATTAAACAAGCATTTAATTCTCTCTCAGCTGCTAGATATTTAATTTTTTTTATATTCATCCTTTGATTATAAATTGGCTTAATAGTTACTTTTTGCTATGGTCATTTAGTGTTAAGCTTTGAGATTTTTCCTTTCTTGTTTTTTCCAATATGCAGTAGCTCTCAGGGCTCTGTCCTTAGTCATCTTTTATGTGCTATATTGATCACCCTGTTGCCAAAGCTGACAATACTTACATTATTCAATATGCAGATGATATTAAATTGATTAATTTGAATTCAAGTCTTTTCTAAAATGACATTAAGTTATTGACTAATATTCTTAATCTGAAATTTAATGAAGCTAAGACAGTGACTATTTGTTATGTGCTGATATGTAATCCCATCCTCTGTCTATTCTTCATCTGTAATTATCTGATTACTGCCAAGTTATTAATCAGGCTGTAACAAGACTAATTGATTGATTAGATATAAAATAATTTGGCTATATAGCCAAATTGTTTTATATCTAATTGTTGCATCCTAATGAATCCAGCAGTTCATTTGGCATTTCTAATTGAATCAGTTTGATGTATATGTTGTTATATATCTGGTTACATGTGTTGAGATAATTTGTGATTTTAGTATTATATTGGCTAGATGCCTTACCTTTTCTGACACACTTGCAAAATTAAGAACCTTGCCATCAGAAGTATGCTTTGGTGACACTGCTACCACATCTCTGATGATCAGTTCTCAGAACAGTTTCTTCTGTTAACTTCTAATTGCTTACAGTTTACAGGTATGATCTACAGCTTCTCTGTCTTTACTAGCACATATGAGTTTATCATTAAATAAAGTTTATTTCTTGTTACTTACTTACTTACTATACACCAACTGCGACAAGTTGCCAAGTCTAGGTTGCATCTAAAAGTTTAAAAGGAATATTTTAACTGTAACTTAATATTTTAAATACTTCTACAGTGATACTCCTTCAGATAAGATTTTTTTGCATGTCACTAGTTGCACTACCTTGAGCAAGTTCTGTCTTTGCTTTCCTGATTTTACATTCTCTCTCTCTCTTGTAATCTTTCTTTTATCAATACTATGCTGTCTTCAATATTTCTCAATTTGAAAATTTGTTTATTTTATAATTTTATACAGCTTAAAAGATTTTTTAAAAGTATTTTATATCACTGTGCCTAGTTTAGGCATCTATTTTTTAATGTTTTATCTTATTCTCACATACAGTGCTGTGCTATGGCTAATTGTAAAATTATTTGTTTAAAATTTTTGTTTGGTGCCTTGTCTTTTTATTTTTATTACTATCATCATCATTTTAATTGTTTACTTTTTAATTTTTAATAGATTTTCTTTTGTACTGTTATGCTTGAATGGTGGTAATCTTATGTCAATATCTTTACCTTTTATATTCAAAATAAAATAAGTATTAGATAAATTTTATCTTTCATTTTTTAACTTTATTAGCTAATTTTTTATTTAGAGTTATATTTACTATAACTATTAAATTGTTTCTAAATATTAAATATTACATTGTTTCTTAATGATATTTTTGTATTGTAAAAATGATCAATATAAGTTTAATTGAATGCTTATTTTTATACATAAAAAATATGTAATTTGAAACTAACTGAAATAATTTTTCATATATCTTTATAGCATAATTATTAATAAAATTTGAATCAGTCAATTATTTTTATACTTAGATTTTAAAATATATAATACAGTATATATATTTACAGTAAGTAACATATAGAAATAAATATTATTTACTATTAATAAATTTAATAAAAGTTATATATGGTAGAAATTGTGAAATAAGTATGATTTCATAATATTCCAGAAGATTTAATAAGTCAGTGTTCTTTTAAACTCTCTCAACTAGTTCTGCTAAATGGATAATATATCTTATGTGTAATTTATTTTATTTGTTGAACAAATGAACAAAATGCATTTTTGAATAGAATGAAAAAGATTCTATCTATCTAGTTAGCCTTTTGTTTGTTGAATAATTCTGAACATTTACTATTTTATGATTATATAACTGATGATTTTCTACAGGCTTTCCATATCAAAGTATTATTTGTAATCTCCTGAATTATATTATTGCTTTCTTTGGGTTGTTTATTTTATTTTAAAGATATAAAATAATCTCTGTTTTGCTATTTGTAAAATTGTAGGTTACAGTTAACTTGTGTTAGTATAAATCACTAGGGGAACAGTTAGTTTTATTGAAAATTTGTATTAACAATTTTCAGGGTCAATGTCAAGGTTATATAATTTAGGGAGTTAAGGCTTAATAGGCAGTCAAAATCTCTAAATTATAATATTTTGGATTAATTTACTAAATAAAGTTAAATTTACAAAAATAGATTAATGTTCTAAATGATTTTCAAATCAAACAAAATGAGGAAGAGACAATATTTGCTGTTTAAGTATGATGCAGTATATCAGAGTGGTTAACAAAAAGCTAAAAGAAATCTGTGATTTTTTTTTTCCTGTTGAAGATTGTATGAAAAAGAAAATATTTTTGTTTTTTCAATTGCAATTCTCATCATTAGATATTCATTCATGTCACTTTCAAACTGTAGATAGTTGCATATGGTGTCTACTGTGTTTGTTGCATCCTTAAAAGAAAGCTTACGCAGTTGAACATTACTGTCAATTCCTTGACCATCACTAACCAACACCTGAAAAGTTTGAGTTGCTTGCCTGAATACCCTAGAATGTCTTAAATAACTTGGTTATCTGGCCATCAGTGTATTTGATTAATATAAACGTTATCTTCTATAAAAGATTGAAAATTGCAACTTCAGAAAAAATTTTAAGGCACATGAAACACAAATATCCACTATAACAGCATGTGTTCTCTTAGTATATCTTTATATACACAATCAGTGCATCTTGATAAAATTTAAAATTAATATATTTTTTTTGATAATCAGTAATATCTAATAAGTTTAAGAATTGTAATATTATTGATGGGTAGATAGTGTAACTGATAGATTCAGCATGAATGTTTATTCTTGTCATTGACCATTAGCTTAATTTCTTCTATCATTTTGAAATGGCGAGTAACAACATGTCTGTTATTGTCATAAAATCAATGCAGATCAATGACATTTCAATTAACATTACAGTAGAGCATCGATTATCCGACACCCCGCTCGACCATTGAAGGGAGGGCAGTATTTAAACGAGACTTAATTTTCTAATTATGAGTGGTTGTTTGTTTCGTGAGCAATAAAACAATTTAAAAATAATTTTTAACGATACAATAGCGACAATTATTATTTTAAAAAAAAAATTTCTTAGGCTAAACATTGATGAAAATTCAACGCGAAGTTGGTTAATAGCAATATACTAATAAACTAATTACATGGGATATACTAATATCCTAATATACTCTACTAATAATGTATCTTTTTCCTTCTTTTCGGTTATCCGATTTTTTTCAGTTATCCGACCAACCTGAGTCCCCCAATCGAGTCGGATAATCGATGGTCTACTGTATTTTGTAAATAACATCATTATATTGCTTAAAGAGAAAAGTCATTGTTATTTTAGTAATGACTTGTTTGTAAATATAGCCTTAGGTCTTTTCTGTTTTTCTACACTTATAATAGTGCAAAGTAATAGTATATGATGATTTTTCTGTTTGTTGCCTGTTGGTACAAATATTATAAAAATAATGTATTTGCAATGTAAATAGCAGATAAATTTAATAAAAATTTACTTGAATAAATTCAAATAATAAATTCATCTCTATTTTAAATTAATTTGCTAGAATAATTAGCGAAGTCTTTAATAATGTTAGCTTTATATTCCAAAGATAAAGTTTTTCTTTTCTTGTTTGATGCAGAAGAATCAGTTCTACTTTGTTTGGATGACATAGTAGAGTCTCTCAAGTCTCCGTAGATAAAACAAACACAGAAATAAATAACACAAAATAAATTGTAGCTATGTGTCGATTCCGCGCAACACGTCCGAACATGTGAGCTGAACAATAGTGTGGGGGGAGTGAGTAATCGAGAGTTGCGTGGCGCTCAAACAAAAGACGAATCGGCGAGATTTGAAAATTGCGTAACTCCGGGTTTGCTTAAGTCGGGATGGCGTAAGTCAAGGTATTACTGTATTTCATCCTACATTGTCTATCTAGACATTAAACAAGCATTTAATTCTCTCTCAGCTGCTAGATATTTAATTTTTTTTATATTCATCCTTTGATTATAAATTGGCTTAATAGTTACTTTTTGCTATGGTCATTTAGTGTTAAGCTTTGAGATTTTTCCTTTCTTGTTTTTTCCAATATGCAGTAGCTCTCAGGGCTCTGTCCTTAGTCATCTTTTATGTGCTATATTGATCACCCTGTTGCCAAAGCTGACAATACTTACATTATTCAATATGCAGATGATATTAAATTGATTAATTTGAATTCAAGTCTTTTCTAAAATGACATTAAGTTATTGACTAATATTCTTAATCTGAAATTTAATGAAGCTAAGACAGTGACTATTTGTTATGTGCTGATATGTAATCCCATCCTCTGTCTATTCTTCATCTGTAATTATCTGATTACTGCCAAGTTATTAATCAGGCTGTAACAAGACTAATTGATTGATTAGATATAAAATAATTTGGCTATATAGCCAAATTGTTTTATATCTAATTGTTGCATCCTAATGAATCCAGCAGTTCATTTGGCATTTCTAATTGAATCAGTTTGATGTATATGTTGTTATATATCTGGTTACATGTGTTGAGATAATTTGTGATTTTAGTATTATATTGGCTAGATGCCTTACCTTTTCTGACACACTTGCAAAATTAAGAACCTTGCCATCAGAAGTATGCTTTGGTGACACTGCTACCACATCTCTGATGATCAGTTCTCAGAACAGTTTCTTCTGTTAACTTCTAATTGCTTACAGTTTACAGGTATGATCTACAGCTTCTCTGTCTTTACTAGCACATATGAGTTTATCATTAAATAAAGTTTATTTCTTGTTACTTACTTACTATACACCAACTGCGACAAGTTGCCAAGTCTAGGTTGCATCTAAAAGTTTAAAAGGAATATTTTAACTGTAACTTAATATTTTAAATACTTCTACAGTGATACTCCTTCAGATAAGATTTTTTTGCATGTCATTAGTTGCACTACCTTGAGCAAGTTCTGTCTTTGCTTTCCTGATTTTACATTCTCTCTCTCTCTCTCTCTCTTGTAATCTTTCTTTTATCAATACTATGCTGTCTTCAATATTTCTCAATTTGAAAATTTGTTTATTTTATAATTTTATACAGCTTAAAAGATTTTTTAAAAGTATTTTATATCACTGTGCCTAGTTTAGGCATCTATTTTTTAATGTTTTATCTTATTCTCACATACAGTGCTGTGCTATGGCTAATTGTAAAATTATTTGTTTAAAATTTTTGTTTGGTGCCTTGTCTTTTTATTTTTATTACTATCATCATCATTTTAATTGTTTACTTTTTAATTTTTAATAGATTTTCTTTTGTACTGTTATGCTTGAATGGTGGTAATCTTATGTCAATATCTTTACCTTTTATATTCAAAATAAAATAAGTATTAGATAAATTTTATCTTTCATTTTTTAACTTTATTAGCTAATTTTTTATTTAGAGTTATATTTACTATNGGTCAGTGATCCACCTCTTCTATAGTTGCTGTTCAGTACCTTGCCTCCATTGTCCCCTGCTGCCCACTTGCTTCTTTTTGCCCCTTAGATTTACTCACTTGTAATTCTACTGTAACTATATAAACAAATTCAACATTATTTATACTGATGTTTTGCAAGTCATAAATCTTAAACTCTGAATATTGTTGCAGATTTATCTTCATCTTCAGTTTCATATTTTGAACAAATTATACATCAGATATTTTTACAGTTAATGAAATTTGATGACAAAAAATTGTATCTATAATTTATTTAAAATATGATACTGAAGATGAAAACTGAACTCAACATATTTCATGAACTGAAATGCTTCCAGCTTCTGGAACATTAATATAAATGACTAATTTACAGTATGTTTGTGTTCCATTAATTATTTTTGAAAATGAGAAGAGAAGTAAAAGAATAAATATTTGTTTTTAATTACAAGTTAATGTTATATATGATTTCTTTCTTTGAAACAGAATATGTCAGTTCTTTAATAAATTTTAAGTTTTATAATGTTGAATGATCATAATTTTATAAAAGCAAGCTTGGATAAATTTAGAATCACATCACTGTCTTGTTGCCATTGGCAACTAAACATATATATATATATGCATTTTCTCTGAAATAGTTTAAAATTCTTTATTTGATGTAGATCATTGTACAGAATTAATGTATGAAATTAAAATTCAATGATACAAAATAAATGAAATGTAAATAAACAAAAAAATAAACATAAATATCTGATTAAAAATTATCAGTCTTCAAGAAAAAAGTATAAAATTTACTGCCCTGAAATAGTTTATAAAATATTTTAAAAATTACTTGATAACTGCATTTCTTTTAACAACTTTTATCCCTATGTTATCTGTTTATGAACTAGTAATATTTTTAAAATTGTGATATTCATAATCAACTTAAATTGCATAAATATAATTTATCTTCAACAAATGGTTTAATCAACTTATTAAATATTTCATATGTTTGTAACTATAATAAAAAAAAATGCTATTAGCTTTGCACAAAACCAGCAATAATGAAATGGTTAATTAAATGTGAAGATTTTTAGAACAAAAAAAAACCTGATAAATCAACATTTTTTATATTGATATAAAAAAATAATAATAAATAAATGTGGAAAGAACATTTAACTCTTCAAAATGTTCAATATTATAACTTTCACACTTATTGACAATACAGCAGAAGTTTATTAATCTGGCACTTATGGGACCAGAGTGATGGTATCAGGATCAAATGTTAGTTGTGTGATCTTGTGTAAAAAGAAAAAAAACAAATTTTAATCATTGATTTTTAAAACAGATGCTTTCAAATAGACAATGACAGATGCATTCAATTTGGCAATACTTTTTTTAGTGAATTTTAAACATCATTTTGAATGGAGAATGAAAGTTTCATTCAATCAAGATAACACTTTTTATATTGAGAAGTTCTAGAATTAGAATGGGAACACAGAAGTATTAGTTATCCAGAGTAGTAGAAGAAATATAATCATTCATTTTTTAGTGTGAAATCTATCCTGTTTTTTTCCTCAAAATTAAGGGAGTTTTTGTTAAAGAACTACAAGAGGTATGTCACATTAATTGTGCTTCTATGGATGTGTATGCTGCATACCTTTCCTTTAGAATGTTAATAGATTGAGTAAACATTATTGAGTTCAATTTAGGATTGTCTTGTTTGAAGTTGCTATGTCAACTCTGATATCATCACAGGGTTGGAAATTGTAACTGTATGCTTGCTTCACGTTTTTCTATTTTTGCAAAGCTTGATAAGTTATATGAATCTGAATATTGTAGACATTATTGCACATTTTATATCAGTGCAGTCTGTTACATGCATCTGATATTATACACCCCTATTCAGTCTGAAGATGATACAATGCATGACTATACTGTGTTAAGATTGAAAACTGGAAAAATGTTAATGAATAAATTATTGTGTAGGAATGTTAATGTATCAACTGTCCAAACAAATTTAGATTTGCAAAATATTAGAATGCCAGATTATTATCAGACAGTTATGTTATTGGGTACTAGATTAGTAAACTTCTTTGCACTTTCTTCATTAAGAATTAAAAGATAACTAGTAATATTTTCTTTATTATATTTGCTACTATAATATTGTGTGAGAAAGGCTTGGAAATATTCTTAGAAAAACTTTTCTGTGAGCCTCACACTTACTGTACATTGTTCCTCATATTGGAAACACTGTGTATTTCCAATATGAGGAATAAATGTTAAACATAGTGTTTCTTTGAAAAAAACTTGACAAATAAAATTTCATTGAAGAAACTGTAAAAGTGTCTAATTTTTTAAAGTTTATACTGTTCCAGCTAAAAAACTTTTTTATTAAATGTACAGTACAATGTTTCTTGCCATTTTAACAGAGGAAAAGGAAAGGTGGTCAGTGATCCACCTCTTCTATAGTTGCTGTTCAGTACCTTGCCTCCATTGTCCCCTGCTGCCCACTTGCTTCTTTTTGCCCCTTAGATTTACTCACTGTCCACAGGGAGCAGTAGCTTTTTTTTTTATTTTGATTTGTTTTAGTTATGGCAATGCAACNACTTATCAAAAGAATCCTTATATCACTTTAATGTACTTTGTTTTCTTGTTTTTTTTACTTATGGATCTGCAAATTTAGTCTTAAATGTCTAGAATCTGTATCAAATGGTTCTGACAACATCCTTTTTACCTACATCAGTCTGTTAATATTAGAAATTGTATACTTAATTTTGATGGAGTTGTTTCACTAAATAAATATCTAAAAATTAGATTAAAGTAAATTTCATCATGTTTACACATGCTAGCAACTAATAAATTCCATTGCTGTTGATCTAAAGTACATGTAATTGCTGTGAGATACGTCTACCAAAGTGTGTTTTTTTGGATTACAGAGACGGATTTACATTGAAATACATGTAATTAATTTATTCATAAATTTCACTTTTAGATTTACTTCAAGTGTTTACTGAAAATGCACTCATCATGTAATTTTTTTTATTACATCAAAAGCATTGCATTCTAAGACATTAAAAATTTTCTAACCTTAAAATTTCCTTTTTTCTGTTCACACCATATTCTTTTGTAGCTTTTGAAATTGTTCTGTCCATTTCTTTTCTATTATTCAATAGCCTCAGATTTAAAGATAACTGTAAATTTTTTATGTTTAGAAAATTCATTTTGTTATTAAACAGCAAAAAGAAAAAAAAAACAAAATTAAGCACGTGTAGTTAGTTATAAATGAACTGATTTGAATCCAGTTTTAGAAGTATAGGTGCTGAACGTACTTTTGGAAAGTATAGTTCCAGAAATAGCTTTTTGAATATGGATGTATACAGACATTGCACAATACATAGCAGAATATATAAAAGAAAGTCTAAAAATAATTACGGTAGTGGTTATTTTTTTAAGCTTTGTGGGAAGTAATATGGAAAACATGTTTTTAGATATAGGATATTGTACAGTATAACCAGGAGTAGCAATGGATAGATGTTTAGTGACATTTTAACGTAAATTTGAAGACAGGCTTTATGCAGACATGAGTTTATGTTATTGGATTATATTAAGTGAATGAAATCAAACTGATATATTTTGAGTTTATCTCTAAGTTATATTTTGTATTATAGCTATAGTATTATATATAAATCTTGAAATGAAAATCTAGCAAAAATCCAGATACTATAACTGAAGTGTGCCTGCCTGGCAAGCAATGATTGCAGTTTGAAGTCTGTTCTGCTCCAGGTTGATCTTCTAGACAGTTTTAAATTATTTAATGTAATTAAAAACTAATTATTATTAAATTTCATACAAGATGAGATTATCATCTACCTTTTAATTAAAAATTATATAATAAATAATAAAACTATAATTTTAAAAACCCCTGAAAGGGTTGTGCTATTCATTCTTTATTTTAAAAATTGCATTGAATAATCTGGCAGTTTGTCTTAGTTCATTTAATAGCTGTCTTAATGAAAGTATACAATATCTATGTATTTTGTCACATCTTTATGATTCTATAAAATAATTTAGTTCATCTTTTTGTTATTGTTTTGAAAAGTAGTTGCATTCATGAGCAATTAAATGCAAAGAATTACAAAATGTATCAAAATTGTGTGCATCCAATTCTTGTATTGTTAGATGAATTGCCAAATGTTTGCATATTCTGCATTGTCATCGGGAATATTTGTTATGGTCTGTTTCATGATTTTTTCCAAATAATAGTTTTAGTTTAATTACAATGCACTTTTTTCTTAAAATTTTAGTTGAAAACACATCTTTCTGTTTCTCTATAATAAACATTGTTGGTTAGGAAATAGTCTAAATTAATATTGCATCTAAAATAGAATAATATAAAATTCTATTTTATATTATAATCTCCAAGCTTTACAAGAATTAGAACTGTAAGATTGCAGTTACAGTATTTCTGAATATAGGATTTGTTGGTTTATTATATAGCAAAGTAAATAATGTAAGTGTTAAAGGTTTCTTTTTTTATATCTTAAAGTAAATAGTTAAGAAAATAAATGAATGAATTTATTTATTTACTTAATATATAATATATATATACACATTCATTATGAAACAGTAAAATTTTATTTTGCTGATTTGTAATGAAATTTGTTGTTGTATCAAAACAAAATGATTTGTTTTTTCAGCATTTTAAGGTTATGGTGTTTTAAAATCATAGTGCATTATATTAATACTTTTTAAATATATTCTATTACGTAAAAAATAACCTGCACACATGATATAATGTCTTAGCTCTGAGTCTCTTCTTGCAGTGCCAAGCAGTCACTGGGAATTCGGTCGTGGGTTCGCACCTTGCTCGGATGGGCTGGCCATATGGAGTTTTCCGGGTTTTCTCCATGTATATAACATCTGAATGGGAGTCAGTTTCCCTTAAAAAGACCTCCTGGAAGGTATCCCCTCTAGGCAGATTGCCCAAGTGTTGCGTTGCCATAACTTAACAAGCAAATTGTCCTTGCTTCTCTACGAGATAATGAAAATTGATGTTTTAACTTTAGCAATAGTAAATTATGTTGGAATCAAATTCAACAATGTTCAATCAGTAGTATGTGTTTTTTTGTACATAATTTGATAAGTTTAAATTTATCAATATATATATCTGAAAGAAAACCATATGTTACAATGATTAAAAATCTAGACTATTAGTTTATTCAAAGTAATCACTTGAGACGCTATATGTTTTGAATTGCTTAATTTCAAGATTTTTTAAAACTTGTTTAAATTTCCTTTTATCAATTCTTTTGTTATGTTTAATGCCCTCTAAAGAATCAAATTATTTTTCTCATGATGATGATTTGATTTTAGACAAGAATAGTGTACAGGAGATAAATTAGAGGACTAGATGCCTATAAAATTAAATGGTTTAATTTTCCAATCCTACATTCTGACAAAAATATTTTTATCAACATTATAAAGAGTTCACACATTGTTGCAGAACAGCAAAGTTTCAGTAAAAAGAAGTGATTAGTCATATTTGATATCTGAGGAAGTTCTGTAAAACAGAGGTTGAAAACATTAAATCATTAAATTTGTTTACTGGATAAAAAGATGTTTTTTTTGTTATTATGGTGATCTTCATCAAGTTTCTACATATACATATTATTTGTTGTATTTGATGTATCCTTTTAACTAAATTATCATAAATTTGCATGTTATGCTCCTTACTCACTATCTGACTTGATAAAACAAATTTCTTATAATTGATTTGCTTTCAAATACAGAATTCTATCATCATTCTAAGTTTTAACTTTTGGTTTTCAAGACTTGTTTCTGTTCTGAAATCCTGCAGTTCAGTCAAAAGTATAGGGAGGTTATAAGTTATTGAATGCATTTCAGGAAGGAATAAAAAAATAACACAAACATAGTGACCTCTGTTTTGTTTCAGATGATAGAGTAGCTATAAAAGTTTTTGTTGACTTTGGCTGAATATAGTTGACACTAGTGGAAAATTAGCGAACCTTCTTTTCCAGGCTTACAGTGACTAGCACTACATACCTTGATATGTTGTAGGGTTATGCACGTGATACCATAAATTGAATACTGACAACTGAATGTTTTACTTCCAGTATGATGGGTCATCTCTACACTGGGGTTTAATTGTTTGGGACTACTTACAGGAATAATTTCCTGAATGTTGGTTTGACTGCACAGGACCAATTTCCTGGCCACCTCCATGGGCGTAGCGAGGGGGGAGCCTGGGTGGGCACGGCCCCTCCCAGGGAACCTGGTGCTCCCCCTAGGAAATCACAGCCGAAAAAGTGTTGAGTCGATTTGTAAACACCTAAAGCTAAAATAAAAGTTTTGAATACTAAAAAAAAGGTGAACGGCTTGCTCGGTGCCCAATAATGAACAATAATTTGAAATAATTCAATTTTGTGTCAGGTTGGCCTCCACTAGGCCCCCCATAACAAAACTCTGGCTACGCCCATGGCCACCTCAATTCCCCAACATTACACCACTGGATTTCTTTCTTTGCAGGTTTGTCAAAGACAGGGTGTATACAACAAAGGCAACATTAAAGAACTGAAAAGACAAATTGGTGAAATCAGTATAGGAATAACTGCTGAAATGCTCTGTAACACATGGTGTGAAATTGAATGCCACATGGAGTTTGTGCTACACATGGAGCTCATATGAAATTTATTTAAAGTGTAAAATATTTTATTTAATGGCCTATTAAATAAAACAGCATACATGTGAATACTTTACTGTGTTCTTTTTTTTATTCCTCCCTGAAATATGCTCAGTAATTTATAACCCTGTAAAATCTTTTCAAACATAATATGTATTATGTTTTTTGCAGTTACATTTATTGTATTATAAACTACACTTGTTTTCATTTTACAACAGAAAATTATTGTCAAAACTTTTTTGACGTTTTTGAATCGTTCAGTTTGTTCGCTTATTCCGTCGCGTGATATGCTTGAAAATGTTCTAATTTGACGATCAATGTTCAATTTAAGAGAAAGATATTAATGTGATACTTAAAAAA
>NW_019386070.1:41194-46735 GCF_000671375.1 Centruroides sculpturatus
TTTGAAAGGCCTGCCATATATAAATATATATAATTGGTAAAAATATTTACTTTAATTTTTTTTATTGTTGTATATAATACAATATAGATATTATTATAATAAGTATTTTGTAATTCTACTGTAACTATATAAACAAATTCAACATTATTTATACTGATGTTTTGCAAGTCATAAATCTTAAACTCTGAATATTGTTGCAGATTTATCTTCATCTTCAGTTTCATATTTTGAACAAATTATACATCAGATATTTTTACAGTTAATGAAATTTGATGACAAAAAATTGTATCTATAATTTATTTAAAATATGATACTGAAGATGAAAACTGAACTCAACATATTTCATGAACTGAAATGCTTCCAGCTTCTGGAACATTAATATAAATGACTAATTTACAGTATGTTTGTGTTCCATTAATTATTTTTGAAAATGAGAAGAGAAGTAAAAGAATAAATATTTGTTTTTAATTACAAGTTAATGTTATATATGATTTCTTTCTTTGAAACAGAATATGTCAGTTCTTTAATAAATTTTAAGTTTTATAATGTTGAATGATCATAATTTTATAAAAGCAAGCTTGGATAAATTTAGAATCACATCACTGTCTTGTTGCCATTGGCAACTAAACATATATATATATATGCATTTTCTCTGAAATAGTTTAAAATTCTTTATTTGATGTAGATCATTGTACAGAATTAATGTATGAAATTAAAATTCAATGATACAAAATAAATGAAATGTAAATAAACAAAAAAATAAACATAAATATCTGATTAAAAATTATCAGTCTTCAAGAAAAAAGTATAAAATTTACTGCCCTGAAATAGTTTATAAAATATTTTAAAAATTACTTGATAACTGCATTTCTTTTAACAACTTTTATCCCTATGTTATCTGTTTATGAACTAGTAATATTTTTAAAATTGTGATATTCATAATCAACTTAAATTGCATAAATATAATTTATCTTCAACAAATGGTTTAATCAACTTATTAAATATTTCATATGTTTGTAACTATAATAAAAAAAAATGCTATTAGCTTTGCACAAAACCAGCAATAATGAAATGGTTAATTAAATGTGAAGATTTTTAGAACAAAAAAAAACCTGATAAATCAACATTTTTTATATTGATATAAAAAAATAATAATAAATAAATGTGGAAAGAACATTTAACTCTTCAAAATGTTCAATATTATAACTTTCACACTTATTGACAATACAGCAGAAGTTTATTAATCTGGCACTTATGGGACCAGAGTGATGGTATCAGGATCAAATGTTAGTTGTGTGATCTTGTGTAAAAAGAAAAAAAACAAATTTTAATCATTGATTTTTAAAACAGATGCTTTCAAATAGACAATGACAGATGCATTCAATTTGGCAATACTTTTTTTAGTGAATTTTAAACATCATTTTGAATGGAGAATGAAAGTTTCATTCAATCAAGATAACACTTTTTATATTGAGAAGTTCTAGAATTAGAATGGGAACACAGAAGTATTAGTTATCCAGAGTAGTAGAAGAAATATAATCATTCATTTTTTAGTGTGAAATCTATCCTGTTTTTTTCCTCAAAATTAAGGGAGTTTTTGTTAAAGAACTACAAGAGGTATGTCACATTAATTGTGCTTCTATGGATGTGTATGCTGCATACCTTTCCTTTAGAATGTTAATAGATTGAGTAAACATTATTGAGTTCAATTTAGGATTGTCTTGTTTGAAGTTGCTATGTCAACTCTGATATCATCACAGGGTTGGAAATTGTAACTGTATGCTTGCTTCACGTTTTTCTATTTTTGCAAAGCTTGATAAGTTATATGAATCTGAATATTGTAGACATTATTGCACATTTTATATCAGTGCAGTCTGTTACATGCATCTGATATTATACACCCCTATTCAGTCTGAAGATGATACAATGCATGACTATACTGTGTTAAGATTGAAAACTGGAAAAATGTTAATGAATAAATTATTGTGTAGGAATGTTAATGTATCAACTGTCCAAACAAATTTAGATTTGCAAAATATTAGAATGCCAGATTATTATCAGACAGTTATGTTATTGGGTACTAGATTAGTAAACTTCTTTGCACTTTCTTCATTAAGAATTAAAAGATAACTAGTAATATTTTCTTTATTATATTTGCTACTATAATATTGTGTGAGAAAGGCTTGGAAATATTCTTAGAAAAACTTTTCTGTGAGCCTCACACTTACTGTACATTGTTCCTCATATTGGAAACACTGTGTATTTCCAATATGAGGAATAAATGTTAAACATAGTGTTTCTTTGAAAAAAACTTGACAAATAAAATTTCATTGAAGAAACTGTAAAAGTGTCTAATTTTTTAAAGTTTATACTGTTCCAGCTAAAAAACTTTTTTATTAAATGTACAGTACAATGTTTCTTGCCATTTTAACAGAGGAAAAGGAAAGGTGGTCAGTGATCCACCTCTTCTATAGTTGCTGTTCAGTACCTTGCCTCCATTGTCCCCTGCTGCCCACTTGCTTCTTTTTGCCCCTTAGATTTACTCACTGTCCACAGGGAGCAGTAGCTTTTTTTTTTTATTTTGATTTGTTTTAGTTATGGCAATGCAACACTTGGGCAATCTGCCTAAGGGGATTTGGAATAAGGGGATGACCTGGGAGGTAATTTTAAAGTAAACTGGCCCCTATTTAGGCATTACAGACGTGGAGAAAACTGGAAAACTCCACGTGGCCAGCCTGTCCGAGCGAGGCGCAAACCCACGACTGAACTCCCAGTGTTCAGGGAGTGAAGACCACTTGGCCACTGTTGGCCGGGAGCAGTAGCACCCACTTTGGAAACCACTGCTATAGTACATTGCCATAATCAAGACTCATGAAATCTTTGAATTCGTTTCCTGTAATAATAAAGTTGGCAATATAACCTACTAAATAAAGTTCAATAAAATTTTTATATAGAATATTATATTATATATAGTATATTATATGGACCTGATTGTAATAAATTACTATAGTACTGTATATTTGCTTTCTTATTTTCCATTTTGTCAAAGAAAACACCTAGCTAACTTGGATTTTCATAACCTTGGACAACCTTCACTCTATTAGTCTGAGTTAGTGGAGATTTACTGTATTTCATAACTATCTCCTTTTCAAATTATCGGAACAATCAAATAAAAACAAAACCTTTAAATACCAGTAACAGAACTTTAACGAAAACTTCAAATGTTTTCAGCTTCACTAAGCCCTGCCTCAGGCTTTTTAATGAAAACGAATTTCAAAATGGAATGTTAGAAGGGTAATATTCAAAAAATCAATTTTTAAAATTTTGAATACCTCACAATGTAAGTCAAATTCATATGGTAGGTAGACTAAAAATCATAAATGTATGACCATGTCACACACATACATTTTTAAGATGTACTGTACATAGTGTCCGAGATAAATTAATATATGTTAACATTGTCTGAAATTTTTCATAAAAATACCTTTACGCATGCGATATTGTATTGCAGTCTTTAATTAAAGTTAATACTCTTGCCGGTCAGGCTGGCTTTATATATTTCCAAAGCTTCCAGGCTACAAATATGGTTTGTTTGAAAGGCCTGCCTAATTAACTTGGTGTTCTGGAGGTCCAACTGAGACGTGCATTTGGATGACTCCAATTTGTGAGGTATTCAAAATTTAAAAAATTGATTTTTCAAATATTATTATTCTAACATTCCATTTTGGAATTCTGTTTCATTAAAAAACCTGAGGCAGGTCTTTGTGAAGGCTGAAAATGTTCGGAGTTTTTGTTAAAGTTCTGTTACTGGTATTTAAAGGCTTTGTTTTTATTTTATTGTATTTCATATGAGCTACCACTTTTTTTGTTTGCAATTTAAAACAGAGAGTGAAGATTACATAGTACAGTAGAACCTCAATTATCCGGACTAATTGGGGATGAAGGTAGTTCGGATAAGGAAAAATTCAGATAATTGAAACAAATACTTTAATTTGTCTTTTAATGATAATACAACACGTTTTCTTTTCGATGACATATCGGTAATATTAAAAGTAAATACTGTATTTAAATCATGATCAAATTTTCAAGAAACAAACGTTCGTATTGAATTTGGACTACTACTGACCAACGCTAACAGACTACCTATTNAATATAAGCCAAGTTCTTCACGGCAATCCGTGAAGAACTTGGCTTCTATTATACTATTATGTCCCTCTCCCCCGTGGGAGAATATCGAAAAATCCCTTTTTAGTGTATATTCTGTTGACTTGCCCTATTAAAACGCAATCAAAAACACAAAAACCGCATCTAAAATAGTATAAATAGAAGTAGAGTTATTTACCGTAAGCCTTAATCCTGTTTGTCTCCCCCCAGTGGGGGGAATTTCGAAATGTATATTATATAAAAACACGTGCATATTCGAATGCAGCATTGTGTCAAAATTTCAAAGGAATCGGTAGGAACAAACGATCATTACATTTTTATTTATATAGGTATATAGCAGGTGGTCTGTTTTAGTTCATCCTCACAGAAAAGCATAATGCCTCACAGTAAAGCAGACTTAGGTCATTGTACTCGTAGCACCATCTGTTGGACATAAAAGCCTTAACCCTAGATAATTTCTTTTAATTTATATGATTGTTTAACGGAATAATATACAGCCTATGTCCACCCTGGTTCCATTCTAAATATTGGTGAAAGAATTTTTGAAATTGGATGAGTAGTTTCGGAGATTACCCCTACATACAAACTTACAAACTTTACCTCTTTATAATATTATTGGGTTGTTCGGAAAGTAAGTTAGTTTTTTCCATGGAAAAAAAACAATATTTTTATAATAAATACATTTTTTATTGAATTATATATCAACCATTTTGGTCAAATACCTGTTGTCATCATTTCTGGTAGTAGCATGATTTCACATTCATAAAAGTTGGTGACCTCAGATGTGACCTTGACCTTCAAGGTCATTTGGAGATCGTTGCTTACAAAAAAATGATCCAAGTGATTTTTGACATTGTCATTTCAAGTAAATGTCTTACAGTTAAAAAAAAATTGTATAGACCGGAACAAGTAATAATCCGAGTGTGCTCTATCTGGCAAATATGGTTGGTGTGATATCATGTCTCATCTAAGTTATAATAGTTTCTGATCTGTTACCAAACTTGTGTGAAATTTTACATTATCGTGGTAAAACACTATACCTGTTTTGTTGATCAATTCTGGCCGCCTTTTCTGTTTGATGATATTACTCAATTTGTTTACTTGATGGCAGTACATTTTCGAATCAATTGTTAAATTGTCTGGTAAAAGCTCCAAAAAAAATGTCCTTAAAATCCCACCAAAAAGAGCATCTCTCCTTAAGAACATGTGGAACCCATATATCGAGCTTTGAAACGAAACCAATTTGTTTCAAGTAATCATAAACAGTTCAATTTGAAAAATTTCATCTCTTAGTGATTTCACGTGTTGTTATTCGGCAGTTTGCTTCAATCAATGCCTTTATTTTGTTTTCATTGGCTTCAACTGGCCATCCAGAAC